>NC_057800.1:514569667-514869667 GCF_018294505.1 Triticum aestivum | reverse complement strand
AGTTAGTTAGTCCTAACTAACTGGGCAGGGCCCACTAGTCAGTGACTGTAGTAGCTAACCTAGTTAGTTAATTAGTGCTAACTATAGTAATTAGTCGGGCGGGGCCCGCAAGTCAGTGAGAGAGAGAGGCGGAGGTCAAACTGGGCTGTGGGGTCAACCCATGCCGGTCAAAGGTCAGCGGTCGCCGGCATTTAGCCGCCGGCGAGTCCAGACGCGGCGGTGCGCTGCGGGTTTGGCCAACGGGGAGGCATTTGGCGCACGGAGTGCAGATACGGGATACAGACGCTGGTCCGCGTCCAGCCGTGGTGGTGGCGCGGCCGGAGTGGCGCTGGCCACGACGAGTGCGGCGACCGGAGTGTGGGTTCGGGCGGAGCAACGCTATGGTGCACGAGAAGACGAGCTGGTGGTGGCGTTAGCTTGCTGCGGAGCTGCAGAGCACGTCCATGTGTGTAGGAGCGACGAACACGGCCTCTGGCCACGGCGGCGAGGAGCTCAGGCGGCGGCGTGAATCGGTCGCCGATGGAACGGTGGCCAGAGAGGGAAATAGGGCACGACGAGAGAGGGGATAAGAAGAGGAGCTCACAGCGAGGCTAACGGAGGGCTCGGCAGGCGCGGGGACGGCCGGTGGGCAGCAACTCGACGACGAGGGTCTCCGGGCACCGAAGTTGAAGAAGACGTTGGGGACGGTGTTGCAGGGCATCTGGCGAAGCTTGGCTCCGCATGGAGGTTGAGGACGGCAGCGCGGAGCTAAAGGGCATGTCCAAGGGGCGAGGGGGAGGCAGTGGCCGCGTTGGTGCTTGTCGGCGGCGACGGCAGCGTTTCGGTCATCGTGGGAGAGGGTGACAGAGGAGGAGACGGGGACGAGGGAGAGTGAGAGGGGGTAGCGGAGGCTGCGTGGCAACTCCAGGGACGTCCGGAGGGAGGCGGTAAGCAGGAGGTGGCCGGGCGTGCGCCGGCCACGCGCCTCCCATCCTCCTGGCGGGAGGCTGAGGGTGGCTGGCAGGGCCAGCTGGGCCGCACAGTGCCAGGCCTCAGGTAAGTGTTTGCCCTTTTTTTGTTTTCTTTTCTATTTCTGACATTTGTTTTTGACTTAAAAATAAATACCAGCACAAATATAAAAATGTTGAGATTCCTTGTGACCACTAGTTATAATATACCAGAGGACCTCACCAAATTCCAACATTTTTGGAGCCTTTAAAATATTTATATTATTTTAAACAGCTCCAATTCAAATACATATGGGTTCATTCAAAAATCCAAAATGTTTAGCAAAAATGTGCAACACCTCTGGTTGTTGTTTGCAACATTTTCCAAAGACCATGAACATTTTTGAAGAGCATTTTGGGTTTATTGAAATTCCCATTTAAAATTGAACCTATTTGAATTTGCTTTGGTGCTAGGGTTTGAAACATCCCCATTTCAATTTCATTTGAAACTTAACATGATGCACAAAGCAAACCTATAACATACCAGAACTAGGGATGTGACATCTAGCTACTAACTATGGACCCATAGGTCTGAGGTAAACTACTCACACTTCATCGGAGAGGCTATGGTGTTGATGTAGAAGCCCTCCGTGATCGATGCCCCCTCCGGTGGAGCTTCGGAACAGGCCCCAAGATGGGATCTCGTGGATACAGAAAGTTGTAGCGATGGAATTAGGCTTTTGGCTCCGTATCTGATCGTTTGGGGGTACGTAGGTATATATAGGAGGAAGGAGTACATCGGTGGAGCAACAGGGGGCCCACGTGGGTGGAGGGCGCGCCTGGTTGTGGTGGGCGCGCCCCCTACCTCGTGGCCTCCTCTTTTGTGTCTTGACGTAGGGTCCAAGTCTCCCAGGTCTTGTTTGTTGAGAAAATCACGTTCCCGAAGGTTTCATTCCATTTGGACTCCGTTAGATATTCCTTTTCTTCGAAACCCTAAAACAGGCAAAAAACACAATTCTGGGCTGGGCCTCCGGTTAATAGGTTAGTCCCAAAAATAATATGAAAGTGCAAAATAAAGCCCAATAGTGTCCAAAATAGTAGATAATATAGCATGGAGCAATCAAAAATTATAGGTACGTTGGAGACGTATCAAGCATCCCCAAGCTTAATTCCTGCTCGTCCTCGAGTAGGTAAATGATAAAAACAGAATTTTTGATGCGGAATGCTACTTGGCATAATTTTAATGTAATTCTTCTTAATTGTGTTATGAATATTCAGATCCAAAAGATTCAAGACAAAAGTTTAATATTGACATAAAAATAATAGTACTTCAAGCATACTAACAAAGCAATCATGTCTTCTCAAAATAACATGGCCAAAGAAAGTCATCCCAACAAAATCATATAGTCTGGGTATGCTCCATCTTCACCACACAAAATATTTAAATCATGCACAACCCCGATGACAAGCCAAGCAATTGTTTCATACTTTTGACATTCTCTAACTTTTTCAATCTTCACGCAATACATGAGCGTGAGCCATGGATAAAGCACTATAGGTGGAATAGAATGGTGGTTGTGGAGAAGACAAAAAGGGAGAAGATAGTCTCACATCAACTAGGCGTATCAACGGGCTATGGAGATGCCCATCAATAGATATTAATGTGAGTGAGTAGGGATTGCCATGCAATAGATGCTCTAGAGCTATGAGTATATGAAAGCTCAAAAAGAAACTAAGTGGGTGTGCATCCAACTTGCTTGCTCATGAAGACCTAGGGCATTTTGAGGAAGCCCGTCATTGGAATATACAAGCCAAGTTCTATAATGAAAAATTCCAACTAGTATATGAAAGTGATGGCATGAGAGACGCTCTACTATGAATATCATGGTGCTACTTTGAAGCACAAGTGTGGTAAAAGGATAGTAACATTGTCCCTTCTCTCTTTTTCTCTCATTTTTTTATTTGGGACTTTTCTCTTTTTTTATGACCTCTTTTCTTTCTCTTTTTTTCGTCCGGAGTCTCATCCCGACTTGTGGGGGAATCATAGTCTCCTTCCTCACTGGGACAATGCTCTAATAATGATGATCATCACACTTTTATTTTTCTTACAACTCAACAATTACAACTCGATACTTAGAACAAAATATGACTCTATGTGATGCCTCCGGCGGTGTACTGGGATATGCAATGATGCATGAGAGACATGTATGAAAGAATTATGAATGGTGGCTTTGCCACAAATACGATGTCAACTACATGATCATGCTAAGCAATATGACAATGATGGAGTGTGTCCTAATGAATGAAACGGTGGAAAGTTGCATGGAAATATATCTCGGAATGGCTATGGAAATGCCATAATAGGTAGGTATGGTGGCTGTTTTGAGGAAGGTATATGGTGGGTGTATGATACCGGCGAAAGGTGCGCGGTATTAGAGAGGCTAGCAAAGGTGGAAGGGTGAGAGTGCGTATAATCCATGGACTCAACATTAGTCATAAAGAACTCATATACTTATTGCAAAAATCTACAAGTTATCAAAGCAAAGTATTACACGCATGCTCCTAGGGGGATAGATTGGTATGAAAAGACCATCGCTCGTCCCCGACCGCCGCTCATAAGGAAGACAATCAATAAATAAATCATGCTCCGACTTCATCACATAACGGTTCACCATACGTGCATGCTATGGGAATCACAAACTTTAACACAAGTATTTTTCAAATTCACAACTACTCAACTAGCACAACTTTAATATCACCATCTTTATATCTCAAAACAATTATCAAGCATCAAACTTCTCATAGTATTCAAACACACTCATAAGAAAGTTTTATTATTAATCTTGTATACCAAGCATATTAAGACTTTAAGCAAATTACCATGCTATTTAAGACTCTCAAAATAATCTAAGTGAAGCATGAGAGATCAATAGTTTCTATAAAATAAATCCACCACCGTGCTCTAAAAGATATAAGTGAAGTACTAGAGCAAAACTATATAACTCAAAAGATATAAGCGAAGCACATAGAGTATTCTAACAAATTCCAAATCATGTATGGATATCTCAAAAGGTGTGTAAAGCAAGGGTGATTGTGGTAAACTAAAAATTAAAGACTCAAATCATACAAGACGCTCCAAGCAAAACACATACCATGTGGCGAATAAAAATATAGCTCCAAGTAAAGTTACCGATATAAGTAGACGAAAGAGGGGATGCCTTCTGGGGCATCCCCAAGCTTTGGCTTTTAGGTGTCCTTAGATTATCTTGGGGGTGCCATGGGAATCCCCAAGCTTAGGATCTTGCCACTCCTTGTTCCATAATCCATCAAATCTTTACCCAAAAACTTGAAAACTTCACAACACAAAACTTAAAGTAGAAAATCTCGTGAGCTCCGTTAGCGAAAGAAAATAAAACACCACTTCATGGTACTGTAATGAACTCATTATTTATTATATTGGTGTTATACCTACTGTATTACAACTTATCTATGGTTTATAAACTATTTTACTAGCCATAGATTCATCAAAATAAGCAAACAACACACGAAAAACAGAATCTGTCAAAAACAGAACAGTCTGTAGTAATATGTATCTAGAGCAAGATCTGGAACCCCAAAAATTCTAAAATAAATTGCTAGACGTGAGGAATTTATCTAGTAATCATCTGCAGAAAGAATTAACTAAATAGCACTTTCCAAATAAAAATTACAGCAGTTCTCATGAGCGCTAAAGTTTCTGTTTTTTACAGCAAGTGTAACAAGACTTTCCCCAAGTCTTCCCAACGGTTCTACTTGGCACAAACACTAATGAAACACAAAAAACACAACTAAAACAGAGGCTAGATATATTATTTAGTACTAAACAGGAGAAAAAAGCAAGTAATAAAAATAAAATTGGGTTGCCTCCCAACAAACGCTATCGTTTAACGCCCCTAGCTAGGCATAACAAGCAATAATAGATCTAGGTATTGCCATCTTTGGTATTAGGAAAGAAAAGAGAAAACTTGCTATCTATAGAATTAATCCTTATATTTTGATAAAGCACATGGCTATTAATGGTAGAAGAAAGATTAAGTATGTTACAGCAATTTGTATCTAGGCTAGTCTTTATCTCTTTAATAGATTCATTTTGGTAAGAGAGCAAAAGAGATGTAGATTCAACTTTCTCATTCATGGGGTGCCCAAATATAGTTTTAATTTTTCCATAAGTGTATACGATATCCCCTTCAAGAAAACCTTCTTCAAATATAGAATCTAATACATGCTTAAAAGAAGAAGGAAGGGCAATATAAAAGCTTTTTAAGTAAACTTCAATTTGATATTGAGGAACATAGCTGGCCCTGATCCTTAATAGTCTATACCAAGAATCTTTCAAAGATTCATCAAGTAAATAACAAAAAATTCCAGAATCATCTTCATCAAAATTATTAAGACTCTCATTGATAACTCCAGTAGGTTTTTCCACAGTATCCTTATTTATAAGCTTAGCAAGGATAGAGGGGTTGGCCAAAGTACTAAAACTCTGGAGAGAACCCCCAACCCTTTTTGATTCAGACATGGCGGAAGAAAGGCGAGAGGAAAGAGAGGGAGGATAGAGAGAGAGAGGGCGAATAAAACGGCAAGGGTGAAGTGGGGGGAGAGGAAAACGAGAGGCAAATGGCAAATAATGTAATGCGGGAGATAAGGGTATGTGATGGGTACTTGGAATGTTGACTTTTGCGTAGACCTCCCCGGCAACGGCGCCAGAAATCCTTCTTGCTACCTCTTGAGCACTGCGTTGGTTTTCCCCGAAGAGGAAGGGATGATGCAGCAAAGTAGCATAAGTATTTCCCTCAGTTTTTGAGAACCAAGGTATCAATCCAGTAGGAGTCTACGCGCGAGTCCCTTGTAGCTGCACAAAACAAATAAATCCTCGCAACCAACGCGAATAAGGGTTGTCAATCCCTACACGGCCACTTACGAGAGTGAGATCTGATAGATATGATAAGATAATATATTTTTGGTATTTTTGTGATGAAGATGAAAAGTAAAATAAAGGCAAAGTAAAAAGAAAGGAAATAACTAAG
Organism: Triticum aestivum; assembly: GCF_018294505.1. Lineage (NCBI taxonomy): Eukaryota > Viridiplantae > Streptophyta > Magnoliopsida > Poales > Poaceae > Triticum > Triticum aestivum. The sequence continues at coordinate 514,863,675 of NC_057800.1, read as the reverse complement.
TAGTAGGAGATTAATATGATAAAGATAGACCCGGGGGCCATAGGTTTCACTAGTGGCTTCTCTCGAGAGCATACGTATTCTACGGTGGGTGAACAAATTACTGTTGAGCAATTGACAGAATTGAGCATATTATGAGAATATCTAGGTATGATCATGTATATAGGCATCACGTCCGAGACAAGTAGACCGACTCCTGCCTGCATCTACTACTATTACTCCACTCATCGACCGGTATCCAGCATGCATCTAGAGAATTAAGTTGATGAAAACAGAGTAACGCCCTAAGCAAGGTGTCATGATGTAGAGGGATAGACTCATGCAATATGAAGAAAACCCCATCTTGTTACCCTCGATGGCAACAATACAATACGTGCCTTGCTGCCGCTACTGTCACTGGGAAAGGACACCGCAAGATTGAACCCAAAGCTAAGCACTTCTCCCATTGCAAGAAAGATCATTCTAGTAGGCCAAACCAAACTAATAATTCGAAGAGACTTGCAAACATAACCAATCATACATAAAAGAATTCATAGGAGATCCAAATATTGTTCATAGATAAACTTTATCATAAACCCACATTACATCGAATAGTTCTCCACAAGAGAGGGGGAGAACATTGTATTGAGATCCAAAAAGAGAGAAGAAGCCATCTGGCTACTAACTATGGACCCGTAGGTCTGAGGCAAACTACTCACACTTCATCGGAGAGGCTATGGTGTTGATGTAGGAGCCCTCCGTGATCGATGCCCCCTCTGGTGGAGCTTCGGAACAGGCCCCAAGCTGGGATCTCGTGGATACAGAAAGTTGCGGCGGTGGAATTAGGTTTTTGGCTCCGTATCTGATCGTTTGGGGGTATGTAGGTATATATGGGAGGAAGGAGTACGCCGGTGGAGCAACAAGGGGCCCACGAGGGTGGAGGGCATGCCTGGTGGGGGTGGGCGTGCCCCCTACCTCGTGGCCTCCTCTTTTGTGTCTTGACGTAGGGTCCAAGTCTCCCGTGTCTTGTTTGTTGAGAAAATCACATTCTCGAAGGTTTCATTCCGTTTGGACTCCGTTTGATATTCCTTTTCTTCGAAACCCTAAAACAGGCAAAAACAGCAATTCTGGGCTGGGCCTCCTGTTAATAGGTTAGTCCCAAAAATAATATAAAAGTGGATAATAAAGCCCAATAATGTCCAAAACAGTAGATAATATAGCATGGAGCAATCAAAAATTATAGATACGTTGGAGACGTATCACTCTCCTGGCAGCGACGAGGAGGAGGCCTGCGAGGAGATGGTCGCCGGCAGCATGCGTAGGTGCTCGAGGAGCTGCGGGTCACGAGGAGAAGGAGCGCTCGGGCGCTGATGCTGGAGATCGAGCTCGCTCGATCTGGAAGCCATGGGGAGGAGCTGCGGGAATGGGTGGATCAAGGGAGAGGAGGTGCGATGGGGAAAGAGAGGAGAAGGCAGGTGGGTGGCTGGGATCCCGAGGAAGATTTTTGGAGTGGCGGCAGCCGAATGGGGCCGATGGGACATCTCCCCTAGAAATTAGGGTTTGGTCTAATATATAAAGCAAATGGATTTTCGGATAGGGGCATTTGGTCCCTCCGATCTTAATCGGACGGTCCCGGATAAACGGGTTAGGGGGCCAAATTAACAAAACAGAGATGTTTTACGGATGTTTGGGGATGATCCGGACCCGTTGGTAAAGACAGAGCGGGTCGGGTTCGGGACAGTTTCGGACATGGGCGAGGGGTCGATGCACTATGCAAAGAGGGAGTAGGTGGTTTGACAAGAGGGAAACGATAACCCGGTTGGTCTCAGAACGGTCAATGAAGGTGAGGGGTTTGATGGGCTCAGAAAAGAGAGAGAAAAGAGATTCTCGACAGCAGTTTCGGAGACCGAAACGTCCGACGAAAGACCGGCTACTATTGCCGCTATAGTTATTCGTTGGGGCATCAAACGGACTCCGAAAGCGATGAAACTTGGTAGGCGGCCTATCTACACTAAAACAACACCGCATTCCAACTTTCATACCATTTAGAGAACATTTTCCGGCCACTTATAAAATAATATTTCGGAGGTGCCGCGGGCGCGTGCAAGTGTGTCTTGGCTCAGAACGGATAACGGAAAGAACTGAGAGACCCGGATGGATAGAAGTTTTGAAAACATGATGATGCAATGCACATGATGACATGATGAAATGCAACACACAAGCAAAAGAGATGGCAACGACAGCGAATAACTGGAAGACACCTGGCGCAACGGTCTAGGGGCGTCACACGTAGGCTAAGGGTTGTCTTGTTATTACGGAAACACCATGCGTAGCATCTACAAGGGGGTGGAAGCCGAGGATGGGCCACTTTCAAGTGATAAACGGTCGCAACGGAGTCAAAATAAATATATCATTGGCGTTCGTATTTTATATACGAGGGCTACCTTCCGTAATCATTGTTATAAAGCCATAAATATGCATCAATTTGACTTAAGATTTTGGCTAAGCTGGGTTGCCTGGCTCCTGTGCTTACCCCTACATTCCCGATTGTTCGGCTAGACGGTAAAGGGAGCACCTCTGTGATTGTTACTACCAGGTCATCCGAGTTAGTACCTCAGACTAGTTAAAGCCAAAAGCTAGCGATCTTAAAGGATATAATTGGTCGGCAACGACGGAAGTGAAAATTTTGGTTCATTAATACCATAGAGTTCGGGAACTTTCCCCAAACTAAATCCTCAATATTATCCTCCCACATTGATTGGAGGTGAGGTTTCATGATCATGATCAGCATGACAACCCAAAGAAAGGAACCGATAGCGGGATTATTTTCTTTGGAAGATGTTTCATATCTCTCTGCGTACCTTTATTTATAAAACCATATGGCCGGATTGCCTTGTTTTCCGTAAATCTTTGCCCTTATAACGACTTTATAAAGTAGGACAAACACTCCCCGGCTTCTGGCCGAGGAGGTTGAAGCCGATGGTCGGTCAACAAAGTTTTGTACAATGCGGATCCGAGCATTAATAATGTAAAGTACTTGGATACGTAGAATCATTACACATAATTTGTGATTTTACTCTGGATATCGATCCTTAATTTGGCCACCCGTGCCCACATTAAGGCTCAGGGGCTACTGGGCTTCGGGCTTATCATTTACTAATATTAAAGGGGTGTATCGATCCCCTGATCTGGTGTTGCCACCCGACCAGTGTCTCGGGGGCTACTGCATTGCCTATTCAATGCAGAAAATTCAAAGTGCTCAGTGTTCGGCTGGACCGAACTATGGGCAAACGTGTCTTCGAACAACAATAAGTACCATGTGGGACTTATCCGGCATCAAGCAAATATATTATGGCGACTTCTCAAAACCTTCTCTCAAGGGCCCGTCCGTAAATCACTATTACCTCTAATATATTACACTGCGTTTCTATTCCTATTGTATGCTACTGAGGTAGGAGTTGACCCTCAGGCTGATTTCACGACCCGGGTCTCAGAAGCTACTAGGATCAACGGTTTCATATTTTCCTTCGGGTGCATCTTGGATTTTAGGCCGACAGACACCTTGAGGGCTACTGGCCATACATCTCGTCAACAAATAAATTTATACGCATCAGAAATAAAATCCGTAAACAATCAGCCCATGACCGAGGGGTTGAGCCGCCTCGGAAGTAGTTCGGCATATAGCTCGGATGCAAGTGGCTAGCTCCTTAGAGGGCATTTCCGGCATTAAGCTCAAACTTTTTCAAGACCAAGGTAATCTATGACACCTCGGATACATTCCAGCGTTGAAGCTCGGAAGCTGTCCGGCGTTGGTGCTCGGCTGCAAAAGATACCTCGAATGCAGTCCGGCGTTGGAGCTCGGACGCAGAGGACACCACCGCACGGGAAGCACTTCAAACCCGAGGTGGGCGTAAAAATAAAAAGGCATTGATAACGGCCGATAACTTAAAGGGGCTCCTTGGATACCCGACGTGTAAACTCTTCGGATTTACTTTGGCGATCCTCAAGTTCGAAGATAAGAAGATTTGTTGAACCAATTTTCAAGACCGACGACCGAAGATGAAGAACAGTTCGGAAGAATCAAGGAGCGTCCCCAACTTGAAGACCGGTTCAGGGGGCTACTGACGGTGTCCTGGACTAGGGGGTACTCACCACGTCGTCTCCCGACCTACTGGATCGGGCCGAGGACCCCATGGCGGTTCACTCATGGGCCACTTCGGGCAGCCCATGCCACACACGAGGAAGATTCCACAAGACTTGATGATCAAGACAAGGACTCCTCTCCACCAAAGTATTCGACCAGGACTCTTGTTATCCTAGGCCTCCGGTACATTATATAAGCCGAGGCCAAGCTAGTCGCTAGATGATTATGACATTACTCATCATACCTCTAGGGTTTAGACCACAACATATGATCTCGAGGTAGATCAACTCTATACTTGATACTCCATCAATATAAACAAGACCAGGACGTAGGGTTTTACCTCCATCAAGAGGGCCAAAACCTGAGTAAAACATCGTCTCCTTCCTTCCTGTTACCATTGATTCGAGAATCCATAGCTCGGGACCCCCTACCCCGAGATCTGCCGGTTTTGACACCGACAATCATACACTCAATATAAATGGTTTATTGAATCTCGATCGTAGTGATACACATATTTATAATATTGAAGCAAAAAGATGCAAAGTTAATAATGATAGTGCAACTTATATGTGGCACTGCCGTTTAGGTCATATTGGTGTAAAGCACATTAAGAAACTCCATGCTGATGGACTTTGGGAATCACTTGATTATGAATCGATTGATGCTCGAGAACCATGCCTCATGGGAAAGATGACTAAGACTCCGTTCTTCGAAACAATGGAGCGAGCAACAGACTTGTTGGAAATAATACATACTGATGTGTGCAGTCCAATGAGTGTTGAGGCTTGTGGCGGGTATCGTTATTTTCTGACCTTCACAGATGATTTGAGAAGATATGGGTATATCTACTTGATGAAACATAAGTTTGAAACATTTGAAAAGCTCAAAGAATTTCAGAGTGAAGTGGAAAATCATCGAAACAAGAAAATAAAGTTTCTATGATCTGATTGCGGAAACAATATTTGAGTTATGAGTTTGGTCTTCATTTGAAACAATGTGGAATAGTTTCGCACCTCACGCCACCTGGAACACCACAATGTAAAGGTGTGTCCGAACATCACAACCGTACTTTATTAGATATGGTGCAATCTATGATGTCTCTTACCAAATTATCACTATCGTTTTGGGGTTATGCATTAGAGACAGCTGCATTCACATTAAATAGGGCACCGTCTAAAAATCCATTGAGACGACACTATATGAACTATGGTTTAGCAAGAAACCTAAGCTGTCGTTTCTTAAAGTTTGGGGTTGTGATGCTTATGTGAAAATGTTTCAACTTGATAAAGCTCAAACCCAAATTGGAGAAGTGCGTCTTCATAGAATACCCAAAAGATACTGTTGGGTACACCGTCTATCACAGATCCGAAGGCAAGATCTTTGTTGCTAAGAGTGGATCCTTTCTAGAGAAGGAGTTTCTCTCTAAAGAAGTGAGTGGGAGGAATGTAGAACTTGATGAGGTAATTGTACCTTCTCCCGAATTGGAAAGTAGTTCATCACATAAATCAGTTCTTGTGATTCCTACACCAACTAGTGAGGAAGCTAATGATGATGATCATGGAACTTAAGATCAAGTTACTACCGAACTGTTGGGGAACGTAGTAATTTCAAAAAAAATCCTACGCACACACAAGATCATGGTGATGCATAGCAATGAGAGGGGAGAGTATGTCTACGTACCCTCATAGACCGAAAGCGGAAGCGCTTATCAACGCGGTTGATGTAGTCGTACACCTTCACGATCTGTCCCGATCAAGTACCGAACGTACGGCACCTCCGCCTTCAACACACGTTCAGCTTGATGACGTCCTCGCCTTCTTGATCCAGTAATAGGGGCGAAGTAGTAGATGAGTTCCAGCAGCACGATGGCGTGGTGACGGTGTTGGTGAAGAACAATCTTCGCAGGGCTTTGCCTAAGCACTACGAAAACTATGATGGAGTATAAACTAGAGTGGATGGGGTTGCCGGCACACGGCCTGGTGTTACTTGATGTGTCTTGGGTGCTAGCACTACCCCTCTATTTATATGTTGAGCATTGGGGTCGAAACTTGGAGTAAAATCCTCCACAAAGTAGGTTTCACCCGAAAGGAAAGAGTCCTTCTCGGACTCCAGGGCCAGAAGCCAGGGTTCCCAACGTCTGGATCCAGACGCCAGGGACCCTGGCGTCTGGCCCCTGGACTCCGCAAAACTTCCTTTTGCGCTTTCCAAAAACCTTGTGGGCTTTACTCTTTGGCCCAAATAAAATGTTCTCGTACCCAAACATTTCGAGAAACATCCGAAACCCCTTCCGGTAAATTCCGGAACCCTTCTGGAGACCAAACACCATTATCCCATATATCAAACTTTATCTCCGGACCATTCCAGAGTTCTTCGTCATGTCCGTGATCTTATCCGAAACTCAGAACAACATTCGGTTACCAACATACATAACTCATAAATCCTATATCGTCAATGAATGTTAAGCGTGCGGACCCTACGGGTTCGAGAACTATGTAGACATGACCGAGACACTTCTCTGGTCAATAACCAATAGCGGAACTTGGATGCCCATATTGGCTCCTACATATTCTACAAAGATCTTTATCGGTCGAACCACATAACAACATACGTTTTTCCCTTTGTCATCGGTATGTTACTTGCCCGAGATTCGATCGTCGGTATATCAATACCTAGTTCAATCTCGTTACCGGCAAGTCTCTTTACTCATTCCGTAATACATCATTCCGTAACTAACTCATTAGTTATAATGCTTGCAAGGCTTATAATGATGTGCATTACCGAGTGGGCCCAGAGATACTGAAGGAAATATGCCCTAGAGGCAATAATAAAGTTATTATTTATTTCCTTATATCATGGTAAATGTTTATTATTCATGCTAGAATTGTATTAGCCGGAAACATAATACATGTGTGAATACATAGACAAAAAGTATGTCACTAGTATGCCTCTACTTGACTAGCTCATTGAATCAAAGATGGTTAAGTTTCCTAGCCATAGACATGAGTTGTCATTTGATTAACGGGATCACATCATTAGGAGAATGATGTGATTGACTTGACCCATTCCATAAGCTTAGCACTTGATCGTTTAGTTTGTTGCTATTGCTTTCTTCATGACTTATACATGTTCCTATGATTATGAGATTATGCAACTCCCGTTTACCGGAGGAACACTTTGTGTGCTACCAAACATCACAACATAACTAGGAGATTATAAAGGTGCTCTACAGGTGTCTCCGAAGGTACTTGTTGGGTTGGCGTATTTCGAGATTAGGATTTGTCACTCCGATTGTTGGAGAGGTATCTCTGGGCCCACTCGGTAATGCACATCACTATAAGCCTTGCAAGCATTGCAACTAATGAGTTAGTTGCGGGATGATGTATTACGGAACGAGTAAAGAGACTTGCCGGTAACGAGATTGAACTAGGTATTGAGATACCGACGATCGAATCTCGGGCAAGTAACATACCGATGACAAAGGGAACAACATATGTTGTTATGCGGTTTGATCGATAAAGATCTTCGTAGAATATGTAGGAGCCAATATGATCATCAAGGTTCCGCTATTGGTTATTGACCGGAGACGTGTCTCGGTCATGTCTACATAGTTCTCGAACCCGTAGGGTCCGCATGCTTAACGTTACGATGACAGTTTCATTATGAGTTTATATATTTTCATGTACCGAAGGTTGTTCGGAGTCCCGGATATGATCACGGACATGACGAGGAGTCTCGAAATGGTCGAGACATGAAGATTGATATATTGGAAGCCTATGTTTGGACATCGGAAGTGCTTCGGGTGAAATCGGCATTTTACCGGAGTACCGGGAGGTTACCGGAACCCCCCGGTAACCTAATGGGCCTTAATGGGCCTAGTGGAGGAAGTGGAGAGGAGGCCAAGGGGCAGCCGCGCACCCCTTCCCCCCCAGTCCGAATTGGACAAGGAGGGGGGGTCGGCGCCCCCCTTTCCTTTTCCCTCTCTCTCCTTCCCCCCCAAGTCCTAGTCCAACATGGAAAGGGGGGGGGTCCTACTCCAAGGAGGAGTCCTCCTGGCGCACCCCTTGCTTGGCCGCACTTCCTCCCCCTTGCTCCTTTATATACAGGGGCAGGGGCACCCCAGACACAACAGTTGATCATTGATCTCTTAGCCATGTGCGGTGCCCCCCTCCACCATAGTCCTCGATAATATTGTAGTGGTGCTTAGGCGAAGCCCTGTGACAGTAGAACATCTAGATCGTCACCATGCCGTCGTGCTGACGGAACTCTTCCCCGACATTCTGCTGGATCAGAGTCCGGGGATCGTCATCGAGATGAACGTGTGCTAGAACTCGGAGGTGCCATAGTTTCGGTGCTTGATCGGTCGGGCCGTGAAGACGTACGACTACATCAACCGAGTTGTGCTAACGCTTCCACTTTCGGTATACGAGGGTACATGAACAACACTCTCTCTGTCGTTGCTATGCATCACCATGATCTTGCGTGTGCGTAGGAATTTTTTTGAAATTACTACGTTCCCCAACAGTGGCATCCGGGCCTAGGTTTTATGCGTTGATGTTGTGCATGAGTAGAACACAAGTGAGTTGTGGGCGATATAAGTCATACTGCTTACCAGCATGTCATACTTTGGTTTGGCGGTATTGTTGGATGAAGCGGCCCGGACCAACATTACGCGTACGCCTACACGAGACTGGTTCTACCGATGCTTTGCACACAGGTGGCTGGCGGGTGTCAGTTTCTCCAACTTTAGCTGAACCAAGTGTGGCTACGCTCGGTCCTTGAGAAGGTTAAAACAGCACCAACTTGACAAACTATCGTTGTGGTTTTGATGCGTAGGTAAGAACGGTTCTTGCTAAGCCCGTAGCAGCCACGTAAAACTTGCAAGAACAAAGTAGAGGACGTCTAACTTGTTCTTGCAGGGCATGTTGTGATGTGATATGGTCAAGACGTGATGAGATATAAGTTGTTGTATAAGATGATCATGTTTTGTTGAAGTTATCGGCAACTGGCAGAAGCCTTATGGTTGTCTCTTTATTGCATAAGATGCAAGCGCCAAATAATTGCTTTACAATTATCGCTATGCGATAGCAATAGTTGCAAGAGCAATAGTTGGCGAGACGACCATGTGACGACACATTGATATAGATCAAGATGATGGAGATCATGGTGTCATGCCGGTGACGATGGAAATCATGATGATGTTTTGGAGATGGAGATCAAAGGCACAAGATGATGATGGCCATATCATGTCACATATTTTGATTGCATGTGATGTTTATCTTTAATGCATCTTATCTTGCTTTAATTGACGGTAGCATTATAAGATGATCTCTCACTAAATTTCAAGATAAAAGTGTTCTCCCTGAGTATGCACCGTTGCCAAAGTTCGTCGTGCCCAGACACCACGTGATGATCGGGTGTGATAAGCTCTACGTCCATCTACAACGGGTGCAAGCCAGTTTTGCACACGCAGAATACTCAGGTTAAACTTGACGAGCCTAGCATATGCAGATATGGCCTCGGAACACTGAGACCGAAAGGTCGAGCGTGAATCTTATAGTAGATATGATCAACATAGTGATGTTCACCATTGAAAACTACTCCATTTCACATGATGATCAGTTATGGTTTAGTTGATTTGGATCACGTGATCACTTAGAAGATTAGAGGGATGTCTTTCTAAGTGGGAGTTCTTAAGTAATATGATTAATTGAACATAAATTTATCATGAACTTAGTCCTGGTAGTATTAGCATATCTATGTTGTAGATCAATAGCTCGCGTTTAGCTCCCTTGTTTTATTTTTGACATGTTCCTAGAGAAAACTAAGTTGAAAGATGTTAGTAGCAATGATGCGGATTGGATCCGTGATCTGAGGTTTATCCTCATTGCTGCACAGAAGAATTATGTCCTTAATGCACCGCTAGGTGACAGACCTATTGCAGGAGCAGATGCAGACGTCATGAATGTTTGGCTAGCTCAATATGATGACTACTTGATAGTTTAGTACACCATGCTTAACAGCTTAGAATCGGGACTTCAAAGACGTTTTGAACGTCGTGGATCATATGGATGTTCCAGGAGTTGAATCTAATATTTCAAGCAAATACCCGAGTTGAGAGATATGAAGTCTCCAACAAGTTCTATAGCTCAAATATGGAGGAGAATAGCTCAAGCAGTGAGTATGTGTTCAGATTGTCTGGGTACTACAATCGCTTGAATCAAGTGGGAGTTAATCTTCCAGATAAAATAGTGATTGACAGAATTCTCTAGTCACCATCACCAAGTTAGTAGAACTTCATGATGAATTATAGTATGCAAGGGATGATGAAAACGATTCCCGAGCTTTTCATGATGATGAAATCGATGAAGGTAGAAATCAAGAAAGAGCAGCAAGTGTTGATGATTAACAAGACCACTAGTTTCAAGAAAAGGGCAAAGGGAAAGAAAGGGAACTTCAAGAAGAACAACAAGCAAGTTGCTGCTCAAGTGAAGAAGCCCAAGTCTGGTCCTAAGCCTGATACTAAGTGCTTCTACTGCAAAGGGACTGGTCACTAGAAGCGGAACTGCCCCAAGTATTTGGCGGATAAGAAGGATGGAAAGTGAACAAAGGTATATTTGATATACAGATTATTGATGTGTATTTTACTAGTGTTCGTAGCAACCCCTTGGTATTTGATACTGGTTCAGTTGCTAAGAGTAGTAACTCAAAACGGGAGTTGCAGAATGAACAGGGACTAGTTAAGGGTGAAGTGACGATGTGTGTTGGAAGTGGTTCCAAGATTGATATGATCATCATCGCACACTCCCTATACTTTCGGGATTAGTGTTGAACCTAAATAAGTGTTATTTGGTGTTTGCGTTGAGCATGAATATGATTTGATCATGCTTATTGCAATAAGGTTATTCATTTAAGTAAGAGAATAAATTGTTGTTCTGTTTACATGAATAAAACCTTCTATGGTCATACACCCAATGAGAATGCTTTGTTGGATCTCGATCGTGGTGATACACATTCTCATAATATTGAAGCCAAAAGATGCAAAGTTAATAATGATAGTGCAACTTATTTGTGGCACTGCCATTTAGGTCATATCGGTATAAAGCGCATGAAGAAACTCCATACTGATGGACTTTTGGAATCACTTTATTATGAATCACTTGGTACTTGCGAACCGTGCCTCATGGGCAAGATGACCAAAATGCCATTCTCCGGTACTATGGAGAGAGCAACAGATTTGTTGGAAATCATACATACAGATGTATGTGGTCCGATGAATATTGAGGCTCGTGGCGGATATCGTTATTTTCTCACCTTCACAGATGATTTAAGCATATATGGGTATATCTACTTAATGAAACATAAGTCTAAAACATTTGAAAAGTTCAAAGAATTTCAGAGTGAAGTTGAAAATCATCGTAACAAGAAAATAAAGTTTCTACGATCTGATCGTGGAGGAGAATATTTGAGTTATGAGTTTGGTCTACATTTGAAACAATGCGGAATAGTTTCGCAACTCACGCCACCCGGAACACCACAGCGTAATGGTGTGTCCGAACGTCATAATCGTACTTTACTAGATATGGTGCGATCTATGATGTTTCTTGCCGATTAACCACGATAGTTTTGAGGTTATGCATTAGAGACAGCTACATTCACGTTAAATAGGGCACCATCTAAATCCGTTGAGACGACACCGTATGAACTATGGTTTGGCAACAAACCTAAGCTATCGTTTCTTAAAGTTTGAGGTTGCAATGCTTATGTGAAAAAGTTTCAGCCTGATAACCTCAAACCCAAATCGGAGAAGTGCGTCTTCATAGGATACCCAAAAGAAAATGTTGGGTACACCTTCTATCACAGATCCGAAGGCAAGATATGCATTGCTGAGAATGGATCCTTTCTAGAGAAGGAGTTTCTCTCGAAAGAAGTGAGTTGGAGGAAAGTAGAACTTGATGAGGTAACTGTACCTGCTCCCTTATTGGAAAGTAGTTCATCACAGAAATCTGTTCCTGTGACTACTACACCAATTAGTGAGGAAGCTAATGATGATGATCATGTAACTTCATATCAAGTTACTACCGAACCTCGTAGGTAAATCAGAGTGAGATCCGCACCAGAGTGGTACGGTAATCCTGTTCTGGAGGTCATGTTACTTGACCATGACGAGCCTACGAACTATGAGGAAGCGATGATGAGCCCAGATTCCACGAAATGGCTTGAGGCCATGAAATCTGAGATGAGATCCATGTATGAGAACAAAGTATGGACTTTGATTGACTTGCCCATTGATCGGCGAGCCATTGAGATTAAATGGATCTTCAAGAGGAAGACGGACGCTGATAGTAGTGTTACTATCTACAAAGCTAGAATTGTCGCAAAAAGGTTTTCGACAAGTTCAAGGTGTTGACTACGATGAGAGTTTCTCACTCGTATCTATGCTTAAGTCTGTCCAAATCATGTTAGCAATTGCCGCATTTTATGAAATCTGGCAAATGGATAAACAAAACTGGATTCTTTAATGGATTTATTAAAGAAGAGTTGTATATGATGCAACTAGAAGGTTTTGTCAATCCTAAAGGTACTAACAAAATATGCAAGCTCTAGCAATCCATCTATGGACTGGTGCAAGCATCTCGGAGTTGGAATATATGCTTTGATAAGTTAATCAAAGCATATAGTTTTATACAGACTTGCGGTGAAGCCTGTATTTACAAGAAAGTGAGTGGGATCACTACAACATTTCTGATAAGTATATGTGAATGACATATTGTTGATCGGAGATAATGTAGAATTATTCTGCAAAGCATAAACGAATGTTTGAAAGGAGCTTTTCAAAGAAATACCTCGGTGAAGCTGCTTACATATTGAGCATCAAGATCTATAGAGATAGATCAAGACGCTTGATAATTTTTTCAATGAGTACATACCTTGACAAGATTTTGAAGTAGTTCAAAATTGAACAGTCAAATAAAGAGTTCTTGCCTGTGTTACAAGGTGTGAAACTGAGTAAGACTCAAAACCCGACCACGACAGAAGATAGAGAGAGAATGAAAGTCATTCCCTATGCCTCAGTCATAGGTTCTATAAAGTATGCCATGTTGTGTACCAGACCAATTGTATACCCTGCCTTGTGTTTCGCAAGGGAGTACAATAGTGATCTAGGAGTAGATCATTGGACATTGGTCAAAATTATCCTTAGTGGAATAAGGATATGTTTCTCAATTATGGAGGTGACAAAAGGTTTGTCGTAAAGGGTTATGTTGATGCAAGTTTTGACACTGATCCAAATAACTCAAAGTCTCAATCTGGATACATATTGAAAGTGGGAGCAATTAGCTAGAGTAGCTCCGTGCAGAGCATTGTTGACATAGAAATTTGCAAAATACATACGGATCTGAATGTGGCAGACCCGTTGACTAAACTTCCCTCACAAGCAAAACATGATCACACCTTAGTACTCTTTGGGTATTAATCACATAGCGATGTGAACTAGATTATTGACTCTAGTAAACCCTTTGGGTGTTGGTCACATGACGATGTGAACTATGGGTGTTAATCACATGGTGATGTGAACTATTGATGTTAAATCACATGGCGATGTGAACTAGATTATTGACTCTAGTGCAACATGGAAAGGGGGGAGTCCTACTCCTAGGAGGAGTCCTCCTGGCGCGCCCCTTGCCTGGCCGCACCTCCTCCCCCTTGCTCCTTTATATACAGGGGCAGGGGGGCACCCCAGACACAACAGTTGATCATTGATCTCTTAGCCGTGTGCAGTGCCCCCCTCCACCATAGTTCTCGATAATATTGTAGTGGTGCTTAGGCGAAGCCCTGCGACAGTAGAACATCAAGATCGTCACCACGCCATCATGTTGACGGAACTCTTCCCCGACATTCTGCTGGATCGGAGTCCGGGGATCGTCATCGAGCTGAACGTGTGTTAGAACTTGGAGGTGCCGTAGTTTCAGTGCTTGATCGGTCGGGCCGTGAAGACGTACGACTACATCAACCGCGTTGTGTTAACGCTTCCGCTTTCGGTCTATGAGGGTACGTGGACAACACTCTCCTCTCTCGTTGCTATGCATCACCATGATCTTGCGTGTGCGTAGGAAATTTTTTTGAAATTACTACGTTCCCCAACAGATACCTCTCCGACAATCGGAGTGACAAATCCTAATCTTGAAATATGCCAACTCAACAAGTACCTTCGGAGACACCTGTAGAGCACCTTTATAATCACCCAGTTATGTTGTGACGTTTGGTAGCACACAAAGTGTTCCTCTGGTAAACGGGAGTTGCATAATCTCATAGTCATAGGAACATGTATAAGTCATGAAGAAAGCAATAGCAACATACTAAACGATCAAATGCTAAGCTAACAGAATGGGTCAAGTCAATCACATCATTCTCCTAATGGTGTGATCCCCTTAATCAAATGACAATTCATGTTTATGGTTAGGAAACATAATCATCTTTGATAAACGAGCTAGTCAAGTAGAGGCATACTAGTGACACTCTACTTGTCTATGTATTCACACATGTACCATGTTTCCAGTTGATACAATTCTAGCATGAATAATAAACATTTATCATGATATAAGGAAATAAATAATAACTTTATTATTGCCTCTAGGGCATATTTCCTTCAGTCTCCCACTTGCACTAGAGTCAATAATCTAGTTCACATCGCCATGTGATTTAACATCATAATTCACATCACCATGTGATTAACACCCATAGTTCACATCGCCATGTGACCAACACTCAAAGGGTTTACTAGAGTCAGTAATCTAGTTCACATCGCCATGTGATTAACATCCAAAGATTACTAAGGTGTGATCATGTTTTGCTTGTGAGAGAAGTTTAGTCTATAGGTCTGCCACATACAGATCCGTATGTATTTTGCAAATTTCTATGTCAACAATGTTCTGCACGGAGCTACTCTAGCTAATTGCTCCCACTTTCAAAATGTATCCAGATTGAGACTTAGAGTCATCTAGATCAGTGTCAAAATTTGCATCAACATAACCCTTTACGACAAATCTTTTGTCACCTCCATAATCAAGAAACATATCCTTATTCCACTAAGGATAATTTTTATCGCTGTCCAGTGATCTATTGCCAAATCACTATTGTACTCCCTTGCTAAACTCAGTGTAGGGTATACAATAGATCTGGTACACAGCATGGCATACTTTATAGAAACTATGGCTGAGGCATAGGGAATGACTTTCATTCTCTTTCTATCTTCTGCCGTTGTCGGGCTTTGAGTCTTACTCAATTTCACACCTTGTAACACAGGTAAGAACTCTTTCTTTGACTATTCAATTTTGAACTACATCAAAATCTTGTCAAGGTATGTAGTCATTGAAAAAACTTATCAAGCGCCTTGATCTATCTCTATAGATCTTGATGCTCAATATGTAAGTAGCTTTACTGAGGTCTTTATTGAAAAACTCTTATTCAAGTATCCTTTTATGCTATCCAGAAATTCTATATCATTTCCAATCAACAATATGTCATCCACATATAATATTAGAAATGCTACAGAGCTCCCACTCACTTTCTTGTAAATACAGGCTTCTCCAAAAGTCTGCATAAAACCATATGCTTTGATCACACTATCAAAATGTTTATTCCAACTCCGAGAGGCTTGCACCAGTCCATAAATGGATCGCTGGAGCTTGCACACTTTGTTAGCACCTTTTGGATCGATAAAACCTTCAGGTTGCATCATATATAGCTCTTCTTCTAGAAATCCATTCAGGAATGCAGTCTTTACATCCATTTGCCAAATTTCATAATCATAAATGCGGCAATAGCTAACATGATTCAGACGAACTTAAGCATCGCTACTGGTGAGAAGGTCTCATCGTGGTAAACTCCTTGAAATTGTCGAAAACCTTTCGCAACAAGTCGAGCTTTGTAGACAGTAACATTACCATCAGCGTCTATCTTCTTCTTGAAGATCCATTTATTTTCGATGGCCTGTCGATCATCGGGCAAGTCAACCAAATTCCATACTTTGTTCTCATACATAGATCCCATCTCAGATTTCATGGCCTTAAGCCATTTCGCGGAATCTGGGCTCATCATCGCTTCCTCATAGTTCGTAGGTTCGTCATGGTCAATTAACATGACCTCCAGAACAGGATTACCGTACCACTTTGGCGTGGATCTCACTCCGGTTGACCTACAAGGTTTGGTAGTAACTTGACCTGAAGTTACATGATCATCATCATTAGCTTCCTCACTAATTGGTGTAGGAGTCACAGAAACAGATTTCTGTGATGAACTACTTTCCAGTAAGGGACCGGGTATAGTTACCTCATCAAGTTCTACTTTCCTCCCACTCACTTCTTTCGAGAGAAACTCCTTCTCTAGAAAGGATCCATTCTCAGCAACAAATATCTTGCCTTCGGATCTGTCATAGAAGGTGTACCAACAGTTACTTTTGGGTATCCTATGAAGACGCACTTCTCCGACTTGGGTTTGAGCTTATCAAGATGAAACATTTTCACATAAGCATCGCAACCCCAAACTTTAAGAAATGACAGCTTAGGTTTCTTGCTAAACCATAGTTCATACAGTGTCGTCTCAATGGATTTTTAGACGGTGCCCTTATTAATGTGAATGCAGCTGTCTCTAATGCATAACCCCAATACAATAGTGGTAAATCGGTAAGAAACATCATAGATTGCACTATATCAAATAAAGCACAATTATGACGTTCGGACACACCATTACACTATGGTGTTCCAGGTGGCATGAGTTTGTGAAACTATTCCACATTGCTTTAATTGAAGACCAAACTCGTAACTCAAATATTCGCCTCTGCGATCAGATCGTTGAAACTTTATTTTCTTGTTACAATGATTTTCCACTTCACTCCGAAATTCTTTGAACTTTTCAAATGTTTCAGACTTATGTTTCCTCAAGTAGATATACCCATATCTGCTCAAATTATCTGTGAAGGTTAGAAAATAAGATACCCGCCATGAGCCTCAACACTCATCGGACCTCATACATCAATATGTATTATATCCAATAAGTCAGTTGCTCGCTCCATTGTTCTGGAAAATGGAGTCTTAGTCATCTTTGCCCATGAGGCATGGTTTGCAAGCATCAACTGATTCATAATCAAGTGATTCCAAAAGCCCATCAGTATGGATTTTCTTCATGCGCTTTACACCAATATGACCTAAACGGCAGTGCCACAAATAAGTTGCACTATCATTATTAACTTTGCATCTTTTGGCTTCAATATTATGAATATGTGTATCACTATGACCGAGATTCAACAAACCATTTTCATTGGGTGTATGACCATAGAAGGTTTTATTCATGTAAACAGAATAACAATTATTCTCTAACTTAAATGAATAACCGTATTACAATAAACATGATCAAATCATACTCATGCTCAACGCAAACACCAAATAACACTTATTTAGGTTCAACACTAATCTCAAAAGTATAGGGAGTGTGCGTTGATGATCATATCATTCTTGGAACTACTTCCAACACACATCATTACTTCACCCTTAACTAGTCTCTGTTCATTTTGCAACTCCCATTTTAAGTTACTACTCTTAGCAACTGAACTAGTATCAAATACCAAGGGGTTGCTATAAACACTAGTAAAGTACACATTAATAACATTTATATCCAATATACCTTTGTTCACTTTGCCATCCTTCTTATCCGCCAAATGCTTGGGGTAGTTCCGCTTCTAGTGACTAGTCCCTTTGTAGTAAAAGCACTTTGTCTCAGGCTTAGGTCCAGACTTGGGCTTCTTCACTTGAGCAGCAACTTGCTTGCCGTTCTTCTTGAAGTTCCCCTTCTTCCCTTTGCCCTTTTCTTGAAACTAGTGGTCTTGTTAACTATCAACACTTGATGCTTTTCTTGATTTCTACCTTCGTAGATTTTAGCATCACGAAGAGCTTGGGAATCATTTCTGTTATCCCTTGCATATTATAGTTAATCATGAAGTTCTAGCAACTTGGTGACAGTGACTAGAGAACTCTGTCAATCACTATCTTATCTGGAAGATTAACTCCCACTTGATTCAAGTGATTGTTGTACTCAGACAATCTGAGCACATGCTTACTGGTTGAGCTATTCTCCTCCGTCTTGTAGGCAAAGTAATGTCAGAGGTCTCATACCTCTCGACACGGGCATGAGTATGAAATACCAATTTCAACTCTTGGAACATTTTTGAAGTCCCGGTTTTAAGCCGTAAAGCATGGTGCACTAAACTATCAAGTAGTTATCATACCGAGCTTTCGTCAAAACGTTCAAAACATTTGCATCTGCTCCTGCAATAGTTCTGTTACCTAGTGGTGCATCAATGACATAATACTTCTGTGCAGCAATGAGGATAATCCTCAGATCACGGAGCTAGTCCGTGATACGTCCATTTTGCATCATGCTTTTATATCGATATTTATTGCATTATGGGCTGTTATTACACATTATGTCACGATACTTATGCCTATTCTCTCTTATTTTACAAGGTTTACATAAAGAGGGAGAATGCCGACAACTGGGATTCTAGGCTGGAAAAGGATAAAATATTATAGACCTATTCTGCACAGCTCCAAAAGTCCCGAAACTTCACGAAAGACGTTTTCAGAATATATAAAAAATACTGAGCGCAAGAAGTTCACCAGGGGGGCCACACCCTGCCCACGAGGGTGGGGGCACACCCTACCCCCCTCGTGGGCCCCCTGGTGGCCCTCCGATGGCCATCTTCCGCTATATGGAGTCTTTCGATGAGGAAAAAAAATCATAAGCCATCTCCTCGGACGAAACTCCGCCGCCACGAGGCGGAACCTTGGCAGATCCAATCTAGGGCTCCGGCAGAGCTGTTCTGCCGGGGAAAATTCCCTCCGGGAGGGGGAAATCATCGCCATCGTCATCACCAACGCTCCTCTCATCAGGAGAGGACAATCTCCGTCAACATCTTCACCAGCACCATCTCCTCTCAAAACTCTAGTTCATCTCTTGTATCCAATTCTTGTCTCCAAGTCCGGGATTGGTACTAGTAGGTTGCTAGTAGTGTTAATTACTCTTTGTAGTTGATGCTAGTTGGTTTATTTGGTGGAAGATCATATGTTCAGATCCTATATGCATATTAATACCCCTCTGATTATGAACATGATTATGCTTTGTGAGTAGTTACGTTTGTTCCCGAGGACATGGGAGAAGTCTTGCTATTAGTAGTCATGTGAATTTGGTATTCGTTCGATATTTTGATGATATGTATGTTGTCTCTCCTCTAGTGGTGTTATGTGAACGTCGACTACATAACACTTCACCATTATTTGGGCCTAGAGGAAGGCATTGGGAAGTAATAAGTAGATGATGGGTTGCTAGAGTGACAGAAGCTTAAACCCTAGTTTATGTGTTGCTTCGTTAGGGGGCTGATTTGGATCCATATGTTTCATGCCATGGTTAGGTTTACCTTAATACTTTTGTTGTAGTTGCGGATGCTTGCAATAGAGGTTAATCATAAGTGGGATGCTTGTCCAAGTAAGGACAGTACCCAAGCACCGGTCCACCCACATACCAAATTATCAAATTACCGAACGCGAATCATATGAACGTGATGAAAACTAGCTTCACGATATTCCCATGTGTCCTCGGGAGCGCTTTTCTCTATGTAAGAGTTTGTCCAGGCTTGTCCTTTGCTACAAAAAGGATTGGGCCACCTTGCTGCACTTTATTTACTTTTGTTACTTGTTGCTCATTACAAATTATCCTATCACAAAACTATCTGTTACCACTTATTTCAGTACTTGCAGAGAATACCTTGCTGGAAACCGCTTATCATTTCCTTCTGCTCCTTGTTGGGTTCGACACTCTTACTTATCGAAAGGACTATGATAGATCCCCTATACTTGTGGGTCATCAAGACTCTTTTCTGGCGCCGTTGCCAGGGAGTGAAGCTCCTTTGGTAGGTGGAATTTATATAGTGTGCTGAAATTTACTGTCACTTGTTACTATGGAAAGTAATCCTCTGAGGGGCTTGTTCGGGGTATCTTCACCCCGACCAGTAGAGCAAAGAGTTGGTCCTCAACCTACTGAACCTACTGAAAATGAAAATATCTGGTTTGAAATCCCTTCGGGTATGATACAAAAACTGCTAGCTAATCCTTTTGCAGGAGACGAAACAAGGCATCCTGATGAGCACCTAATATATGTGGATGAAGTTTGTGGATTATTTAAGCTTGCAGGTGTACCCGAAGATGTTATTAAGAAGAAGGTATTCCCTTTATCTTTGAAGGAAGATGCATTGACATGGTATAGGCTATGTGATGATACGGGGTCAAGGAACTACAAACGATTGAAATTGGAATTTCATCAGAATTTTTATCCTATGCATCTTGTTCATCGTGATCGCAATTATATAATTTTTGGCCTCGCGAAGGAGAAAGAATCGCTCAAGCTTGGGGGAGGCTTAAATCAATGTTATATTCATGCCCCAATCATGAGCTCTCAAGAGAGATGATTATTCAAAATTTATATGCTCGGCTTTCTGATAACAATTGCACCATGCTCGATACTTCTTGTGCTGGCTCTTTTATGACGAAGACTATTGAATTCAAATGGGATTTATTGGAAAGAATTAAACGCAACTCTGAAGATTGGGACCTCGACGAAGGTAAGGAGTCAGGTATGACACCTAAGTTTGATTGTGTTAAATCTTTTATGGATACCGATGTTTTCCGTAAATTTAGCACTAAATATGGACTTGACTCTGAGATAGTAGCTTCTTTCTGTGAATCTTTTGCTACTTATGTTGATCTCCCCAAGGATAAGTGGTTTAAATATCATCCTCCCATAGAAGTAAAAGTAGTTGCACCTATTAAAGTTGAAGAAAAGACTATCACTTATAATGATCCTATTGTTCCTACTTCTTATGTTGAGAAACCACCTTTCCCTGTTAGGATAAAGGATTATGCTAAAGCTTCAACTGTGGTTCGTAAAAGCAATATTAGAACATATACACCTCCTGAGCAAGTTAAATTTGAACCTAATATTGCTATTGTTAAAGATCTTTTGGCTGATAATATTGATGGGCATGTTATTTATTTCTGTGATGAAACTACTAGAATTACTAAACCTTGTGCTAAAGATAAACCTAGACCTGTGGTAGGCATGCCTGTTATTTCTGTTAAAATAGGAGATCATTGTTATCATGGCTTATGTGATATGGGTGCTAGTGCTAGTGCAATACCTATTGACTTATATAGAGAAATTATGCATGATATTGCACCTGTTCAGTTTGAAGATATTGAGGTCACAATTAAACTTGCCAATAGAGATATTATTTTACCAATGGGAATTGTTAGAGATGTTGAAGTCTTGTGTGGGAAAACTAAATATCCTGCTGATTTTCTTGTTCTTGGTTCCCCACAAGATAGCTTTTGTCCCATTATATTTGGTAGACCCTTCTTAAACACTGTTAATACTAAGATAGATTGCAAAAAGGATGTTGTTACTATCAGTTTAGATGATATGTCTCATGAATTTAATTTCTCTAAATTTAGTAGACAACACCATGAATAAGAATTACCTAGTAAGGATGAAATTATTGGTCTTCCTTCTATTGCCGTACCTCCTAGTGATCCTTTAGAACAATATTTGCTAGACCGTGAAAATGATATGTTTATGAATGAAAGAAGGGAAATAGATGAAGTATTCTTTCAACAGGAACCTATTCTGAAACACAATTTGCCTGTTGAAATCCTAGGGGATCCTCCTCCACCCAAGGGTGATCCCGTGTTTGAGCTTAAACCGTTGCCTGATACTCTTAAATATGCTTATCTTGATGAGAAAAAGATATATCCTATTATTATTAGTGCTAACCTTTCAGAGCATGAGGAAGAGAGATTATTGAAAACTCTGAAGAAGCACCGTGCTGCTATTGGGTATACTCTTGATGATCTTAAGGGCATTAGTCCCACTCTATGTCAACATAAAATAAATTTGGAAGAAGATGCTAAACCAGTTCGTGGTCATCAACGACGGCTGAATCCTAAAATGAAAGAAGTGGTAAGAAAGGAAATACTAAAGCTCCTTGAGGCAGGTATAATTTATCCCGTTGCTGATAGTCAGTGGGTAAGTCCTGTCCATTGTGTCCCTAAGAAGGGAGGTATTACTGTTGTTCCTAATGATAAAGATGAATTGATTCCTCAAAGAATTATTACAGGTTATAGGATGGTAATTGATTTCCGCAAATTAAATAAGGCCACTAAAAAGGATCATTACCCTTACCTTTTATCGATCAAATGCTAGAAATATTATCCAAACATACACATTTTTGCTTTCTAGATGGTTATTTTGGTTTCTCTCCAATACCTGTGTCAGCCAAGGATCAATCAAAGACTAGTTTTACTTGCCCTTTTGGTACTTTTGCTTATAGACGTATGCCTTTTGGTTTATGTAATG
This sequence comes from Triticum aestivum, assembly GCF_018294505.1. Classification (NCBI taxonomy): domain Eukaryota; kingdom Viridiplantae; phylum Streptophyta; class Magnoliopsida; order Poales; family Poaceae; genus Triticum; species Triticum aestivum. Next base: position 514,841,099 of record NC_057800.1, on the reverse strand, counting down.
CACCTGCTACCTTTCAAAGATGCATGATGGCTATATTCTCTAACTTTTGTGAAAAGATTTGTGAGGTTTTCATGGACGATTTCTCCGTCTATGGATCCTCTTTTGATGATTGCTTGAGCAATGATACGTCTCCAACGTATCTATAATTTTTGATTGTTCCATGCTATTATATTATCAACCTTGGATGTTTTATATGCATTTATATGCTATTTGATATGATTTTTGGGACTAACCTATTAACCCAGAGCCCAGTGCCAGTTTCTGTTTTTCCTTCTTTTAGAGTATCGCGGAAAAGGAAAATCAAACGGAGTCCAATTAACCTGAAACTTCACGGAACTTATTTTTGGACCAGAAGAAGCCCACGGAGTATCGGAGTTGGACCAAGAGAGTCCCGGGATGCCCACGAGGGTGGGGGGTGCACCCACCCCCTGGGCATGCCCCCTGCCTCGTGGACAGCCCGGAGGTCCACCGACGTACTTCTTCCTCCCACATATACCCATATACCCTAAAAACTTTGGGGAGCACAATAGATCAGGAGTTCCACCACCAGAAGCCTCCGTAGCCACCGAAAGCCAATCTAGACCCGTTCCGGCACCCTGTCGGAGGGGGAATCCCTCTCCGGTGGCCATCTTCATCATCCCGGTGCTCTCCATGACGAGGAGGGAGTAGTTCTCCCTCAACGTTGAGGGTATGTACCAGTAGCTACGTGCTTGATCTCTCTCTCTCTCTCTCTCTCTCTCTCTCGTGTTCTTGAGATGGTACGATCTTGATGTATTTTGAGCTTTGCTATTGTAGTTGGATCTTATGATGTTTTCTCCCCCCTCTACTCTATTGTAATGGATTGAGTTTCCCCTTTGAAGTTATCTTATCGGGTTGAGTCTTTAAAGATTTGAGAACACTTGATGTATGTCTTGCCATGCGTATCTGTGGTGACAATGGGATACCACGTGATTCACTTGATGTATGTTTTGGTGATCAACTTGCGGGTTCCGCCCATGAACCTATGCATAGGGGTTGGCACACGTTTTCGTCGTGATTCTTCGCTAGAAACTTTGGGGCACTCTTTGAGGTTCTATGTGTTGGTTAAATAGATGAATCTGAGATTGTGTGATGCATATCATATAATCATACCCACGGATACTTGAGGTGACATTGGAGTATCTAGGTGACATTAGGGTTTTGGTCTTAAGGTGTTATTGTAGTACGAACTCTAGGGCTGTTTGTGAGACTTATAGGAATAGCCCAATGGATTGATTGGAAATAATAACTTTCAGGTGGTTTCGAATCCTACCATAATCTCTTAGTTTGTTCTCCTCTATTAGTGACTTTGGAGTGACTCTTTGTTGCATGTTGAGGGATAGTTATGTGATCCAATTATGTTATTATTGTTGAGAGGACTTACACTAGTGAGAGTATGAACCCTAGGACTTGTTTCAATACATTGCAATACCGTTTACGCTCACTTTTATCATTCCTTACCTTGCTATTTTTATATTTTCAGATTACAGAAACTATTATCTACTATCCATATACCACTTGTATCACCATCTCTTCGCCGAACTAGTGCACCTATACAATTTACCATTGTATTGGGTGTGTTGGGGACACCAGAGACTCTTTGTTATTTGGTTGCAGGGTTGCTTGAGAGAGACCATCTTCATCCTATGCCTCGTACGGATTGATAAATCTTAGGTCATCCACTTGAAGGAAATTTCCTACTGTCCTACAAACCTCTGCACTTGGAAGCCCAACAACGTCTACGAGAAGAAGGTTGTGTAGTAGACATCAAGCTCTTTTCTGGCGCCGTTGTCGGGGAGGTGAGTGCTTTGTAACATCCCAAAATTCTAAATTTTGGAATGTTATATTAAATAGATAGATTTGATTGATTGTTTGATTGATTGACTGAAAGTGAGTGAATTCGAACTTTTTGAAAGTTAAATGAGAGGGAATAAAAGGACTTTCCCAAACTTCCATTTTTGTATTATGATCTCCATGAATTCAAATTCTTTTCAAATATAAAACCCTCGAGAGAAGATGATATGACTTCTTCCATTTAAATAAATGAAAAGGGTTTTGAAAAGATTTGAATTTCATTTGGAAATATTTTTAATTCAGAAACTTCAAGCAACTCAATGATTTTCATGAGAGAAGATAAAATGACTTCTTCAAATTATATGAAATATGAGTTGAGAGTTTAAAAGGATCAAAAATTAAAATCCTTTTGAAATTATTTTCAATTTGGAGTTATTTGGGTTTTATTCAAATTATTTTTCTTCAAAAATAAAATATACGGAAAATAGGGTAACATGATTCCCTACATCAGAAATTTGGAGAGAAATAAATTTGAATTAATTTTGGTATTTTTATAATGATTTTTATTGGATTTTATTAGATCAGTAGCACTCTTTGAATTATCTGAATTTGTGTGAATTTTATTTAATGCTAGGAAAATGTCCGTATTGTAGAAAATCTTTCTCTGAAAATTTTGATATATAATACGCCTATATAAAGTTTTAGTTTTATTTTCGTTTTTTAGTTTATCGCTTTCTGTTTAAAAAAACAAATAACAAAAACTGCGCGCGTGCCTGAAACTAACTGTCGCCCACGCGCGCAGCATAGTGGCAGCGGGCGCCCCATCTTTTCTTTCTCTTTATCCTTCATGGGCCAGGCCATCCAGATTTTTTTTATTTGACCGAATTTGTTTAAAAGAAAAAAACTATAGCGCGGCCGGCCGAGGCCTTTAGGCCCGTGTAGCCTTTTTCATCTCTATTTCGTATATTTTCGTCTACGTTTAGTCCCACATTGCCTAGCCTTTAAACTCTATGCCTCTTTTCCACCAATAAATATAGACCCATAGAGCCTCCAAAAATCATCCGGTTTGGGTTAAATCAATATTTTGCTTTGACTATTGTCTTTTCTTTCCAAAGTCGTCTTTTCTCTGCCTTATAAAGGTATCTTTCTTTGTTTTTTCTTCTTCTTATACTTCCGTAGTTAATTATTTTTAGATTAATACGATAGAATAATTAGATTATCAATTAGTCTACGTATTTATACGTTAGACCTTAACCATAGCTATTTTTTTCGTAAAACAGCTTGGCCCTGATTTTTCAAATAGCCATAACTTTTCATTCGTTTATCCAAATTAGACGAAACCAGCGCCTATAGCTTCGTCTTGTTTTCACCTATCCAGTGAACCTGTCACATCAAATTTTTGAAAATTTCAAATTTCAAATTTTGTTCAGATTCATATTCAAACTTCTTTTCAACATAACTTGAGTTTCGTAACTCCGATTTAGTTGATTATTTTTGCAAATCGAAGCTCTTGACCTAAACTTTCTGATAAGGCCAAATTCACGTAATTTTGGTACTGTTAGAAATTGTTTTATGTTGCAAGAGTTATTTGCTTGGTTTTGATGTTTTCTGAATTGTCTTCTTTGTTCTCTCCGATCTTTGAGTGATTGCTTATGTGTGGTTACTATTGCTTGCTTACGATAGATTGACCGGAGTGTGACGACTAGAACTATCAAGAGTTTTGAGTGCGAATCATCTTCATCAACATTGCAGGAAGGTTCACACTTTGATCATACCCCTTTATCACCCAGTTTTTATGCATTAGTTCCAATCCTCAAACATTGCATGGTTAGGATGTGATTTTGACATGTGGGTTGGGAAGTAGTTGATGAGGTAGAACCTATTGCTCTGTTACATTCAAACCCTTGGGAGTTACTTATCCGAATTGCTTATATTGCTATGCTATGCTCGTAGACGTGGTTTGGGTGAGTGAAATCCATGACAGATATGAGATTGTTAATTAATGGCTCAACTTAAGGTGGCAACTTAAATACACATCTGGGTGGATTGAGGCACCTGGGTATTCCAGCGATTGCCTGTTTAGGCACCTGTGTATTCCAACGATTGCCTATTTTTCTTTATGGACTGCCACCCAGGCTCAAAGGGATCATGAGATTATTCATACTAGAAACTTCCGTGTGCAGCCACAAGCTACTATGGGCTCTAGCATAGTTGATTAAGTTGTGCGAACTCTTACAGTGGTAGACTAGCAGATGTAGGGGAAAGTAGGTGTAACGGTCTACCCGATCGTAAGGTGCTAGCGCTTCTGAAAGACTATGTCTCGGTCATCCATTTATCAAACACCATGTAGTGCGAGAATCCCAATGGAGGAGATCGAGTCTTGTAGGGAAAAGTGCGCAAACCTCTGCAGAGTGTATAAACTAATCATGGTTAGCCGTGTCCACGGTTATGGATGTCTTGAGTATCTAGTACTTGGATTATCATGTGAATCTCATCATGTGACTTTAAATAATTTTGTTGGGTTTTAATGATGATTCTTAATTGGGATTGAGAGGGTGTCTACACTCTCAATGTTTAACAACCACCTTGATAGTTAAATAAAATGTATTCCTTTGCAGTAGGGAAAATTTGGCTTTTCGTAAAAACATATAACCATAGAGCTTTTCCACCAGCCATATATGCATGTAGTGATAGCCATTGTTCATCATTCTCTATGGTGTGAATTTGCCAGTACATTCAATGTACTGACCCTTGTGGCTGCAACATCTCATGTTGCAGGAATCTTACGACGAGTAAGTGATACGTTAGGGTTACGATTTCTATACTCAACTTTGCCGTTGGTGTTGATGGAAATCCACAACCTTGTTGTTACTTTTGCTATTTGGATTGAGGTAATAGTATTTACGTTACTTTTACATGTGATTTACCTCTGTTATAAATCCTCGAGTACTGTGTGTGTCAGCATACCGATCCAGGGATGACACTTAAGCTGAGAGACTTGATCCATTCGGGTTGGGTCGCTACAAGATGGTATCAGAGCACATGTTGACTGTAGGACGTGACCCCTAGAAACTGGCAAGCCCATAGGAAAGATTTTTCTCTACAACTTTCTTTTCAAAAGAATCTTTTACCTCTCTTATCTTCTAAGCTTATTCAAATATACCCTTTTAGTGAGACCATACCCCTTTTCATTTTTTTGACCACTCGAAGATTCAGCTGATGAGACCACTCCAAGAAGTACAAGATATGGGACCACTAAGTCCACATCGGAATGAAGAGGATTTTACCGTATATTATAATGATGGAAACTACAACGGTTGAAGACTCCGAAGACTAGGGGAATTTGAAGGTCCTGTAGAATTTTCCAGATTTGTATGACCTAGGAAGGCACCCCTTATGGAACTTGGCAGACTAAGGAAGCCGTCAATACCTGAGATCAAGGTGTATCGGAGAAAGACCGAGCATGGAGAGTTAAAAACCTCAAAGTTTTGTCAAGAAAACCCTAAGGCAGGAGATATCAACTATGGAAGATAGCTCATGGCAATGACAAGGGCAGAAACACGGTTATCCGTGATGTCATTGCCACTGATACTATGGTCACCGAGCTGAGCTAAACATGCATTTCTTCGGAAGGATTGGATGGTAGAAGGCTGATGGAGCATCTATTAGCAAAGGATGCATTTTTAACCTTAGCTGGTGTATCACCAGAATCTGGAGAATTACATCAGGACTTTTAAGACGGACCCGCAGGAAGCCGTATTTTGACAAGGAAGCATTTCGTGAAGAACATAGGTCCAAGAAGCTGAAGTAGCCAAGCTGGAGGAGCAAAACCTTGAGATACCGGAGATTCGTCAGGAACTGAAGGACAGTAGGACCATGGTTCATGCAAAGGATGTTGAAACCAGAAGTTTGGAACGCAACTCCAGAATATTAAAGGACGTCACGAGAGACTTCGCGTCAACAGAGTTGATCTGGCAAAAGAACTTGAGGAAGACAAGCATGATCGGAAGAAGCCATTGGAGGCATGAACAAGGCTTGAAGAGTTTGGAGACGTTGAAGATTTATTGACCTTTAGATGACCAAGCCCCTGTTATATACCTACGTTAGATGCAACGTTTGTGAGCTGTCATTTGTTTGATGTTTTTCCCGACAGCCACAAATAAAATCTGTCTTTTCAATACTTTTGTTTGTATTGTGTGTATCCCTCTCTATCTTTCTTATCTCACCCCAAACCCATGGACCCAATAGAGGATGAATGAAGATGAGCTTATATTTTCTGGACCGATGAGTCAATTGGAGATGGACCAATGGATTCAAAACATGGAGGATCACATGAAGAATAACCCTATAGTCGGAAAGGATATGACCCAGCATGCTCTTCAGTGCTTTGAAAGAGGTGCTGCTACTTGGTGGAGGATGTACCAAACCATCAATGGATGGCATGGAGTAACCACTTGGAAAGAATTTAAGTTGACTCTGCCAAAGTCTCGGCTTGTGTCCCAGAAGTTGAAGCCTTATGGAAAGGATATGAAGAAACCTTGTGCATGCAAGATTTGTGGAGAAATAGGACACACCCATAAAGAACACAAGGATGAATGCCCTAATTGTGAAGGAAGTCACCCAGTTGAAGAATGCCCAACTAGGCAGATTACTTGTTTCTTGTGTGAAGGGACTACCCACTATCCTGCTCAGTGTCACATTTACCCCATGGTACAACGAACCATCCAGCAGAAGAAAGAAGTAATGAAAGGTGCCCTCATGGAAATTTTAGAAGAAGCTGTGATGAAGGAAGAGATGGAGGACACACCTAAAGAAGACCCGAGTAAACCCTACACTAAGTCTTGCTATTCATGTGGAGAAGAAGGACACATCTCCCAAAATTGTTTGAATGGGGATCTAGTAGAATTCCCGATAGAGGAAATAGAATATGACCCACAGGAAATAGAAGCCCTGATTGGAATGGAAAAGTCCAGGAAGAGAAACCGATTGGAGCCCATGAGGGACCTCAGTCATATCACCTGTTACAGGTGCAAGGAGTCAGGGCACTACCTCAACAGTTGCCCAAAAAGGAAACCTTGAGACTTGTCAGAAGTAATATGTTTTAGTTGTAATCGAGTAGGGCACTTTGCCAGAGAATGCCCCAAGGAGAAGGAAACTTGTGCTAGATAGTTGAGTTTGCAACAAAAGAAATGGAGTAGTAGAAGTGAGAACATTTTCTTTTATATTGAGGTGTTGAGTTGAGACATGTAATGGAAAAGGGAGAGATTGTAATCAATTGAGAGTGAATAAAGTTAGCATCATTGGTACTGATATGGATTTTATGAGTTGTTACTCTATGAAGAAGGATTTTGACCATTTCTGAGGATATGAGAAATATGGTCTATGGAAGATTTGTGCATTTTAAGGGTGGTAGTACCCTGTAAGAACCCTTGACCCCTGGAAAAGATAAGGATACTCCACTGAGTGGATTTCGAACAAAATGAATACGAGTTTTGTCTCGATATGTGTGATACCCCAAGATTATGTGGGATGAAGTTGGAGACTATCATTTGTTTGGACCAAATGTGATCAAGGAGTCAGAAAAGAATGTTAAGTTGATTCGAGATAGACTGAAGGTAGCTCAGTCCAGGCAGAAGAGTTATGCAGACTAAAAAACGCAAGGAGGTAGTCTATGAAATTGGAGACAGAGCATGTCTTTGTGTGACCCCTCTGCGAGGAGTTAAACGAATTGGAGTTAAGGGAAAGTTAGCCCCGAGATTTGTAGGACCATACCAAGTTTTGGAGCATATGGGAGAAGTGGCCAACAAGTTGGAGTCACCCGAAGGACTGTCAGGAGTTCATGATGTGTTTCACGTTTCCCAGTTGAAGAAGTGCCATGCAGAGATGGCCAATATTCCCCTGTAAGGACGCTTGACCCTGGAAAGGATAATGATGTTCCACGAAGTGGAATATGGACTTCATAAGTATAAGTTTTTATCTCGGTATGAGGGATATCCCACGAGGATGAAGAGATAAATTACTATTGGATATAAAGGAAGTATGATGTCAGAAATGTGGATCAATGGAAACTCCATGATGAGTTTGAGTAATTGTGTCCTAGTTTGGTGCCAATAGAAGGAAGGAAGACAGTACAATTGGATGGATTTAAGAATACTAGGAAGTTGGAAGTTGGAATAATGATCAGTTGCCCGATGATAAGTTCAAGGACTAACAAGTGATGAGATGGGTCATAACCCATAGGCCCCAGGACCTGCCAAGAAGCAAGCACATTCTTGTTGAAGGAAAAACCCTAGAGGAAGATATGACGTTTATCGGCATACAATTTTATAGGAGTAACGCAAAACCTAAGAGTTGTGAAGGAACAATAGATGTTTGTTTGGCTTGCAGAATCAATGGATTATTCCGAACGTAGTTCATGGACGAGAGAAATTCTGCAATGCTTGTGAGGATGACCGAGTGTTAGAATGCGAGATTCGCTAAACTGTATACAAGGTAATGATTTGGGTGCGGGATGGATTGATCACCATACCGACTTACTCTTATTATTCGCCTTGCTATATGGGATGGTAAATCTGAGTGACTTACCTATAGTAGAGAGACGACAATCAAAACCTTGTTTAAGCCTTAGAATGGTATAGGTATTTTTCCCTTGTATAAGGCAGTTTTTGCCAACTGTAGGTTATACGGTGAGGATCAACCCAGACCCGTTTCCTGCAGGAGAAACCATAAATGGTTGACCACCATGAGATATCGATAGTTGTTTAGTATTGGCGCCAGACCCGTCAGCTAAGAAGACCCAGTCACAGAAGAACCTTACCTACATGAAAGACACAAGAATTGAGAAATAGGTTATGCCACTACCGAAAGAGCCCATATAAGGAATTATCCTGAAGATCTGAGAAGACCGACACTGTTAACAATATGGATGAAGTATATGAGTTTTAATGGAACCGTAACCATCTTCTAAGGGTGGTAGCACCCCAAACCCCCTCCTGCGACAATTAATGGATTTTGAGGAGACCCCAAACCTAACCTATTTCTTTCTAGCCTCTCCGAATCTCAAGGATGAGATTTATTTTAAGGGTGGTAGGTTTGTAACATCCCAAAATTCTAAATTTTGGAATGTTATATTAAATAGATAGATTTGATTGATTGTTTGATTGATTGACTGAAAGTGAGTGAATTCGAACTTTTTGAAAGTTAAATGAGAGGGAATAAAAGGACTTTCCCAAACTTCCATTTTTGTATTATGATCTTCGTGAATTCAAATTCTTTTCAAATACAAAACCCTCGAGATAAGATGACATGACTTCTTTCATTTAAATAAATGAAAAGGGTTTTGAAAAGATTTGAATTTCATTTGGAAATATTTTTAATTCAGAAACTTCAAGCAACTCAATGATTTTCATGAGAGAAGATAAAATGACTTCTTCAAATTATATGAAATATGAGTTGGGAGTTTAAAAGGATCAAAAACTAAAATCCTTTTGAAATTATTTTCAATTTGGAGTTATTTGGGTTTTATTCAAATTATTTTTCTCCAAAAATAAAATATACGGAAAATAGGATAACATGATTCCCTACATCAGGAATTAGGAGAGAAATAAATTTGAATTAATTTTGGTATTTTTATAATGATTTTTATTGGATTTTATTAGATCAGTAGCACTCTTTGAATTGTCTGAATTTGTGTGAATTTTATTTAATGCTAGGAAAATTTTCATCTTGTAGAAAATCTTTTTCTGAAAATTTTGATATATAATATGCCTATATTAAGTTTTTGTTTTATTTTTGTTTTTCAGTTTATCGCTTTCTGTTAAAAAAAACAAATAACAAAAACTGCGCGCGCCTGAAACTAACTGTCACCCACTTGCGCAGCATAGTGGCAGCGGGCGCCCCATCTTTTCTTTCTCTTTATCCTTCGTGGGCCAGGCCATCCAGATTTTTCTTATTTGATCGAATTTGTTTAAAAGAAAAAAAAACTATAGCGCAGCCGACCGAGGCCTTTAGACCCGTGTAGCCTTTTTTATGTCTATTTCGTATATTTTCGTCTACGTCTAGTCCCACATTACCTAGCCTTTAACCTGTAAGCCTCTTTTCCATCAATAAATATAGACCCATACAGTCTCCAAAAATCATCCGGTTCGGGTTAAATCAATATTTTGGTTTGACTAGATTCATTTAAGAAAAATATATTTCTCCTCTCCGGTGCGACTTCTGAAAATTGTCTTTTCTCTTCAAAGTCATCTTCTCTCTGCCTTATAAAGGTATCTTTCTTTGTTTTTTTCTTCTTACACTTCCGTAGTTTATTATTTTTAGACTAATACGATAGAATAATTAGATTATCAATTAGTCTACGTATTTATACGTTAGACCTTAACCGTAGCTATTTTTCTTTAGTAAAACAGCTTGGCCCTGATTTTTTAAATAGCCATAACTTTTCACTCGTTTATCCAAATTAGACGAAACCAGCGCCTATAGCTTCGTCTTGTTTTCACCTATCCAGTGAACCTGTCACATCAACTTTTTGAAAATTTCAAATTTCAAACTTTGTTCAGATTCATATTCAAACTTCTTTTGAACATAACTTGAGTTTCGTAACTCCGATTTAGTTGATTCTTTTTGCAAATCAAAGCTCTTGACCTAAACTTTATGATAAGACCAAATTCACTTAATTTTGGTACTGTTAGAAATTGTTTTATGTTGCAAGAGTTATTTGCTTGGTTTTGACGTTTTCTGAATTGTCTTCTTTGTTCTCTCTGATCTTTGAGTGATTGCTTATGTGTGGTTACTATTGCTTCCTTACGATAGATTGATCGGAGTGTGACGAGTAGAACTATGAAGAGTTTTGAGTGTGAATCATCTTCATCAACATTGCAGGAAAGTTCACACTTTGATCATACCCCTTTATCACCCAGTTTTTATGCATTAGTTCCAATCCTCAAACATTGCATGGTTAGGATGTGATTTTAACATGTGGGTTGGGAAGTAGTTGATGAGGTAGAACGTATTGTTGCAAGAGGCATAAGTACTTAGAAACTAAATTGTTGCAAGAAAGGCTAGATGATTGTGCTAAAAATTTAAATTTTCTTGGCCATACTTGTGAGCTTTGCAATGAACGTGGTCATTTAACCATCCGATGCAAATTGTTTCATGATCTAATCATGTCCAAAATTTGTGATGAGTTGATTTCCCTTGCACATTATAATGAACTTAGCTTGCTTATGGGTTGCGAAGAAATGAAACATATAACTGGGGATCTTCCAGAATTTTCCCGTTATAAACTGCTTGGCTTTGATGTAGAGGAAATTTATATGTATTGTGCGGTGAATTGCGTTGAAAATCCTTACAATGTGTCGGCATTCTGGGAACGGGGGTCCCCAGACTTGCCTGCCTGCGGCGTGGCTTAAAAGGGGGACCGACATGGCCCATCTTCATCAACACAGACCCAAGACCCTCGCGAGGGGCCAAGCCTCGCGGGGCGGACGACGCGGAGCTTCCTCAGGCACGACCTCAGCAGGCTGGCTCGCAAGGAGGCGGAGAGATCAAGGCGGGGTACCTCACGAGGTGCCCGTGATGCAAGCCATGACGACCAAGGGCGCCAGGCGGATGCCAACCCGCACAGTGTCCTCCTTTCCTCTTTGGTGCATAGGGGGCAAGCGCAGCCGCGGAGTACCGAGGCATCAGGCAAAGGTTGCCATTTTGGTGCAACGAGACCAGGACCAGGAAGACTGCAAGACGGAGGTCATCGTGGAGCCCAGGACGGCATCACCACTAGAGCTTTGTGTAGGCGAAGACTACTTTTGTCAGGGTAGCGAGTACTAGCTGTCCCCCTTCAAATTAGCCCGCCATTGTTGGCTCCCTTCCCGCTCGATATTTGGGAAGAGGACCAGGGCCTCTATAAATAGGACCAGCCACCCATAGAAGAGGGGGGTTCGGAGGGGTTAAGAGAGGTTCGATAGGAGGTTGAATCAGAGAAAGACAATCAGAGAGAGAGAGAAGGGTGGCTGAACTGCTCCCAGCAGTTCATCGCCCCAGCCAAGAACAGACCCTCGCGAGGCTGTTCTTCCTTGTATCATTCATCATCATCATCCCAAGAGGCAATCCACCACGCCACAAACTGGAGTAGGGTATTACACCACAACGGTGGCCTGAACCAGTATAAACTCTGTGTCTCTTGTGTTGTTCTTTCCATAGCTTAGATCTTAGCAAGGCGGAGGGGTGCAGGTAGGTAGGAAGCGAAATCTCTGCGTGCACCCCAGTGTTCGAACCTCAAGGGTCTGCTGGAACCCGAAATCCGACATTTGGCGCGCCAGGTAGGGGTGCACCGGAGTTTTATCTTTCGCCACCGCCACGGCCTGCCTCGCGATGAGTAGCGCGTCGCCCGCTCCGGCCGCTGGCGCCAGCACGGGGCCCAGGGGGCTTCGAGCCCTGGCCCCAGCCCTGCAACGGGTATGGTGGCCGGACGAGTTCAAGCCAACGACGCCGCCGCGCTACGGCGGCGCGACAGATCCGCTGGCCTTCTTGCTGGCGAGCGAGGAGGCCCTCCTCGAAGCTGGAGGTGACGATAGGTTCATGGCCAACTGGCTCCCCATGGCCCCCACCGGCGCTCCGCGCACATGGCTGCTCCACCCGCCGGCAGCCTCCGTGGCCTCTTGGGAAGAGCCCCGCAGCCTCTTCCCCGCCCATCGCTCTACACCAACACCCCCGGTCGTCGCGGCCCTCCTGGGCGGCTCGCAGGCGCCGCCTACAAGTCACCATGTCAAGCCGTTCATCCGCCGGGTCAGTGTCGCTTCCACGCGGCAGGGGGCTCTCCCGGACCGGGTGGCGCCCAAGGCCGGCCTGACCTTCAGCTCGGAGGACCACCCTCCCAACTCGGCCTGCTCGGGTGCGCTCCCCATGCTGTGCACCCCCACCATCTGCCAGGTGGCCGTCACCAGAACTCTCATTGATGGCGGTGCGGGCCTCAGCGTGCTCTCAGTCGAGGCCTTCGACCTCCTCCGCATACCCCTGGAACGGCTGCAACCCAGCCAGCCCTTCTCAAGCGTTGGGGGCGGATCATCCAGCTCCTTGGGACAGATCCGGCTCCCAGTAACCTTCGGCACCTACAACAACTTACGTACGGAGCTGGTCGACTTTGACATCGCCCCCATCGGCCTTCCCTACAACGCCATCCTTGTCTACCTAGTGCTGGCCCAATTCATGGCCGCGATGCACCCGTCGTACAACGTCATGAAGATGCCCGGGAGCAGCGGTGCCCTCACCGTGCACGGGGACACCGGAGACGCGCTGCGGGTGCTCAAGCTCGCCTTCAAGACGGCGGCGTCGGCGCGGCCCGCCGACTTGGAGACCCCCGAGCCCAAGGGGGCTGCACCCGCCAAGAAGAAACAGTTGTTCACCCAGGACAAGGCAGAAACCAAGCAGATACCCGTCGATGAGGACGGGTCCACCAACGCCACTTTCACCATAGGCGCCAACCTCGAACCCGAGCAGGAGGAGGCCCTGGTCGGGTTCCTGCGCGCAAACAAGAAGGTATTTTCTTGGGAGCCTGATCAGTTGGCAGGGATCCCTAGAAGAGTAATCGAGCATCACCTCAATGTGTGCCCCAACGTGCGCCCTATGAAGCAGAAGGCCAGGCGGCAATCCACAGAAAAGCAGGCCTTCATCGTCCAAGAGACCCGCAAATTAGAAGCCGCTGGGGTCATTCGTGAGGTCCGATACCCGGATTGGTTGGACAACCCTGTCGTTGTGCCAAAGAAGGGAGGGAAATAGCGCATGTGTGTCGACTTCACCAACCTCAACAAAGCATGCCCGCAAGATCCGTTCCCGCTTCCCCGCATCGACCAGATTGTCGATTCCATCGTGGAATGCGACCTGCTATGCTTCTTGGATGCCTTTTCTGGGTATCACCAGATCAAGATGGCGGTGGAAGACGTTGAAAAGACAGCCTTCCTAACCCCGTGTGGGGTGTACTGCTACACGTGTATGCCATTCGGGCTGCGTAATGCAGGGGCGACCTTTCAGCGGCTGATGCACATAACCTTGGGCCCGCGGCTCGGGAAGAATGTTTAAGCTTACGTCGATGACATCGTGGTAAAGTCTCGGGAGGCCAGGACCCTGATATAAGACCCGGAGGAAACCTTCGCGAGCCTCAACGCAGTAAACCTACGACTCAACCCAGAGAAGTGTGTGTTCGGAGTCCCCTCGGGCAAGCTCTTGGGTTTCCTCGTGTCCCACCGAGGCATCGAGGCTAACCCGGAAAAGGTCAAGGCGGTGGAAGACATGAGCCCGCCAAAGACCCTCAGAGAAATGCAAAAGCTCACCGGGCGCGTGACCGCGCTAGGGCGCTTCATCTCCAAGTTGGGGGAATGAGCGCTGCCCTTCTTCCAGCTAATGAAGAAAAAGGGGCCCTTTGAGTGGACTGAAGAGGCCGACAAGGAGTTCCAGGATCTCAAGAGATACCTGACCAGCCCACCGATCATGGTGGCTCCGCGCCCTCAAGAGCCCCTGGTGCTTTACCTCGCCGCCACTCCGTACTCCGCCAACGCAGCCCTGGTGGCAGTTAGAGAGGAGCGTAGTATCAAAACCGCAGCAGCAGCCCGGGACAAGGCAGAGCATGAACAAGGAAGACCCACAAAAACCGCCACCGCGGCTGAGGAGGATCAGCTTCCGCAGAGGAGTGCACCGGAGGCGGAAGAGGAGTGCACCGGGTCGCTGAGTGGAACATAGAACTGCAAGCGTTTCAGCTCGAATTCAGCACGACCAGAGTCATCAAGGGAGCAGCGTTGGCGGATTTTGTGGCAGAATGGACGGAGGCACCAGGCCTCAAGGCCGACGAGGATCTGTCCCTATCCCCGGGAAGCGAGGTACCAGAAGGCTGGGTCATGTACTTCGATGGGGCGTTCTCCAGGCATGGCACTGGGGCTGGGGCGGTGCTTATATCGCCCACTCAGGACAAGCTCTATTACGCTATGCAGCTCTGTTTCCAGCAAGGTGAAAAGGTCTCCAACAACATAGCGGAGTATGAAGGTTTAATAGCGGGCTTGAAGGCCACAGCTGCCCTGGGGGTGAAATGCCTCACCATCAAGGGCGATTCACAGCTCCTTGTCAATTTCTCCAACAAGGTGTACGAGCCGAAGGATGAGCACATGGAAGCCTACCTTGCAGAGGTCCGCAGGATGGAGAAGAAGTTCTGGGGTTGGAGTTGCAGCATGTGCCCCGTGGCACCAATCAAGAGGCCGACGAAATCGCCAAATGGGCGTCTAGACGGTTACCTCAGGAGCCTGGCGTTTTCGAGGAGCGGATCTTCAAGCCCTCAGCCCTGCCGTCATTATCAAACACGGCTCAGCCCCGGGAGGAACTCCCCCAGTCACCCGCCTCAGGAGCTCCGGCCTGTGGCCCAGTCTCAGGATCACGCCTGCTCCTGACGATGGAACCTCAGGAGGGATGTTGGATCACGGAGCTCCGGAGTTACTTAACGCAAGGGACCCTGCCGGAGAAGGAGGAGGAAGCGGAGCGAGTGGCACGGCAGGCCACGGCATACTGCATCAAGGATGGAGAGCTCTACTGGAAGCGACCAAATGATGTATCCCTGCGCTGCATCTCCAGGGAGCAAGGGAAGGAACTGCTGGAAGATATACACGGCGGAGACTGTGGACATCATTCATCATCACGGACCCTCGTCGGCAAGGCGTTCCGCAGTGGGTTTTATTGGCCCACCGCGCTCAATGACGCCGTCGAACTAGTGAAAGCTTGTGAGGCCTGCCAGTTCCACGCCAAGCAGATCCATCAGCCAGCAGGAGGCCTGCAGACTATACCCCTTTCGTGGCCATTTGCAGTCTGGGGGCTGGACATCTTGGGCCTGTTTCCTCGGGCGCCAGGGGGCTACCGCTACCTCTATGTCGCCGTGGACAAGTTCACCAAGTGGGCTGAAGTAGAGGCTGTCCGCACCATTCCCGCGGGTTCCGCAGTCAAGTTCATCAAGGGCATCATGAGCTGGTTCGGGGTGCCGAACCGCATCATCACGGACAATGGTTCACAGTTCACCAGCAACCTCTTCAAAACATACTGTGCTAACCTTGGAACGCAGATATGCTACGCTTCGGTGGCGCACCCCTGAAGCAACGGCCAGGCCGAGCGAGCCAACACGGAGATCCTAAGGGGCCTCAAGACCAGGACGTTCAAGAAGAAGCTGGAGGCCTACGACAGAGGTTGGTACGATGAGCTTCAGTCCGTGTTGTGGTCCATCCGCACAACAGCGACCAAGCCGACTGGAGAGACCCCGTTCTTCCTGGTCTACAGAGCCGAAGCGGTCCTCCCTCACAAGGTCAGACGTCGCTCCGCGCGGGTCCTGGCGTTCGATGAGGCGCAGCAGGACGCCATGTGGGGGATGGACCTCATGCTGGGGGAGGAACGTCGCCGAGAAGCCGCGCTACGAGCGGCGAGGTACCAACAAGCACTGCGGCGATATCACTGCCGCAACATCCGCCCCATAACTCTCGAGGTAGGAGACCTTGTGCTTAGGCGGGTTCTCTCCAGGGAGGGGCTGCCCAAGCTCTCTCCCATGTGGGAGGGCCCATTCAAAGTTGTTCATGTTTCCAGGCCCGGCTCCGCGCGCTTGGAGACTCAGGAGGGGGGTGCCAGTCCAGAACGCATGGAACATCCAGCACCTCCGGAGGTTCTACCCCTAAAAAGGCCCGGAGCCTGTGAAGAAGGCGAATGCCTGTGAAGCCATCACGTTTTGGAAAAGGCCCGGAGCCTGTGAAGAAGACGAATGCCTGTGAAGCCATTGCGTTTTGGAAAAGGCCCGGAGCCTGTGAAGAAGGCGAATGCCTGTGAAGCCATCGCGTTTTGGAAAAGGCCCGGAGCCTGTGAAGAAGGCGAATGCCTATGAAGCTGTCGCGTTTTGGAAAAGGCCCAGAGCCTAGGAAGAAGGCGAAAACCTGTGAAGCTGTCGCATTTTGGAAAAGGCCCAGAACCTGTGAAGAAGGCGAATGCCTGTGAAGCTGTCGCGTTTTGGAAAAGGCCCGGAGCCTGTGAAGAAGGCCAATGCCTGTGAAGCTCGCCGCCCGTGACACTCTCACGTAATAATGAGTTGGGGCTGTACACGCCCCGGAGTCTCAGGAGCGCCGGCCTCAGGCCCTAGGGCTCCCTCCCATGCCCAGTGGCAGCACTTAGCTCTGCGCTGGTGAGAAGACGTCGAAGACTAGATTAGGTGCCGGACGCGGCTTTTCATTTGCTTTCCGCAGTTGGCTTGCTCCTTCTCATTTGAAGTTTTATTGAAGTTGTTGCCGTCTTTGGCATGTGGTTCTTCGACTTTTTGCTCTCCCGCCTCGAATTCTCTTTTGCAAGGCCTCACGAGGGAGGGGGACAGCCGAGCGCCCTCGCGAGTGTTCCTATCCTAGTCATTCAAAGGTTTCGCGACCTGGGTCCATTACAGGAGCACCCCTCCAGTCCGTGCCCCACGAGCACTGCGACACGAACACAGGGCCTGGGTCGGTCGCCCCCCACGGCTGAGGCCGGGAACTACCCAAGCGGGGGCACATAGCCGGAAGGCACGATAGCGGAAGCAAATGATGATTAACGGCAATAACCCAAACACGCCCCCGCGGGGCTCCACACTACTGTCTTTTTGCGTAGGAAAAAGGAAAAGAAAGAACAAATCAGGCGCAGCTCGCCTCACACCGGCCTGCAGGGAGGACTCGAGCCGCCCCCGGGGCTCAGGCAGACTCCCTCTCGCGCTTCACCGGGGCGCGACGGCGGGCAGGCACGCCACCACCTCCCAAGCAGATACGATGGCGTGGAGGCTGACCGCGGCCACCGCTGGAGGAGTCGCCGCTTGAAGAAGAACCGGCGAAGCTTGAGGAACCCTGAGTGCCGCCAGTCACCCGAGCGCTGTCCTCTCCATCGTCGTCGGAGCTGGGTTCCCGGCCACGGTCGTCGTCCTCAGGACAGCACCCCGCGCGGCGACCATCCTCCCCAAACACCCTCACATGGAGGGTGGCATCACCGTCAAACTTCAAGTGCAGGGTGCACCGACGCCTCAGGCCGCGCGCGCGGGAAAACGTCTGCCAACCGCGGGCCAAGGCCAGGCTCCCAGCTGTGGAGACCTCCAGTGAAGCCCATGAGGCCCGGCTGCAGCAGCCGTCAGCCTGGAGCCAGAGGCCGCCCGGGGCGCCGGCCGGGAGCTCGCCGAGGAGGAAGCGAGGAAGTGGAAGCCGGGTGCTAGTCGGCTCCGCCGACCACACAACAAACTCTGGCAGCACCTCTGCAGCGCGAAAGCGCGGCTTAGGGGCGCACCCCCCGGCTGCAGCAGTCTGACCGTCACCATGCTGGGAATCGTCTCCGCGGCCGCGGGGAGCTGCCGTGGAGACCACAGGATGCTTGCGAGGGCGCCCTCGGCCGCGCTTGGGCGGGGAAGAGGCAGGCTCTACCCGGCGAGCCTTCCCCTTCTCTGCGGCCGAGAACCTCCTCGACAGGGCCATGAAGAAGAAGGCGGAGCAAGGGAGAATGAACTGGAAGGGCGCGCGCCAATCCGTACTTATAGCCGGCGAAGGCCAACCGTCGGCCCCCACTATCACAGGTAATCATGACCCGCTTTGCATGCATGGACTTGTCCAATTCGTGCAGTTGCTGAGGCGCCATGGGGAAGTGGAGACGCTCACGTCCAATCATCCGCCACGCGGCGCCCAAGACCGCAGGCTGTTAGGGCCCGCGGCGCTTCGCTCTTGCCCTTCCGCCTCCCTGCACACGGCCAAGTCCGGGCGCGCCTTGGGCCTGGGGGCTACTGTCGGTGTTCTGGGAACGGGGGTCCCCAGACTTGCCTGCCTGCGGCCTGCGGCGTGGCTTAAAAGGGGGCCCGGCAAGGCCCATATTCATCAACACAGACCCAAGACCCTCACGAGGGGCAAAGCCTCGCGGGGCGGACGACGCGGAGCTTCCTCAGGCACGACCTCATCAGGCTGGCTCGCGAGGAGGCAGAGAGATCAAGGCGGGGTACCTCACGAGGTGCCCGTGACGCAAGCCATGACGACCAAGGGTTCCAGGCGGGTGCCAGCCCGCGCAGTGTCCTCCTTTCCTCTTTGGTGCAAAGGGGGCAAGCGCAGCCATGGAGTACCGAGGCATCAGGCAAAGGTTGCCATTTCGGTGCAACGAGACCAGGACCAGGAAGACTGCAAGACGGAGGTCATCATGGAGCCCAGGACGGCGTCACCACCAGAGCTTTGTGCAGGCGAAGACTACTTTTTTCAGGGTAGCGAGTACTAGCTGTCCCCCTTCAAATTAGCCCGCCATTGTTGGCTCCCTTCCCGCTCGATATTTGGGAAGAGGACCAGGGCCTCTATAAATAGGACCAGCCACCCACAGAAGAGGGGGGTTCGGAGGGGTTAAGAGGAGAGGTTCGATAGTAGGTTGAATCGGAGAAAGACAATCAGAGAGAGAGAGAAGGGTGGCTGAACTCCTCCCATCAGTTCATCGCCCCAGCCAAGAACAGACCCTCGCGAGGCTGTTCTTCCTTGTATCATTCATCATCATCAGCCCAAGAGGCAATCCACCACGCCACAAAGTGGAGTAGGGTATTACCAAGAGCCTAAGCTTGGGCATTACCAAGTCACCCCAAGGTAATATTCAAGGACAACCAAGAGCCTAAGCTTGGGGATGCCCCGAAAGGCATCCCCTCTTTTATCTTCGTTCATCGGTAACTTTACTTGGAGCTATATTTTTTATTCGCCACATGATATGTGTTTTGCTTGGAGCGTCAATTTATTTTATTTTGTTTTGCTTGCTGTTTGAATAAAATACCAAGATCTGAAATTATTAACTATTAAATGTTGGAGAGTCTTCACATAGTTGCATAATTATTCGACTACTCATTGATCTTCACTTATATCTTTCGGAGTAGTTTGTTGTTTGCTCTAGTACTTCACTTATATATTTTTAGAGCACGGTGGTGGTTTTATTTTGAAGAAATAATTGATCTCTCATGCTTCACTTATATTATTTTGAGAGTCTTTAGAACAGCATGGTAGTTTTCTTTGGTTATGAAACTAGTCCTAATATGATGGGCATCCAAGAGGGATATAATAAAAACTTTCATAGAGTGCATTGAATACTATGAGAAGTTTGAAGTTTGAAGTTTGATGCTTGATGATTATTTTGAGATATGGAGGTAATAATATCAAAGTCGTGCTAGTTGAGTAGTTGTGAATTTTAGGAATACTTGTGTTGAAGTTTGCAAGTGCCGTAGCATGCATGTATGGTAAACGTTGTGTAACAAATTTGAAACATGAGGTGTTTTTTTATTGTCTTCCTTATGAGTGGCGGTCGGGGACGAGCGATGGTCTTTTCCTACCAATCAACCCCCCTAGGAGCATGCGCGTAGTGCCGAGGTTTTTGATGACCTGTAGATTTTTGCAATAAGTATGTGAGTTCTTTATGACTAATTTTGAGTCCATGGATTATACGCACTCTCACCCTTCCATCATTGCTAGCCTCTTCGGTACCGTGCATTGCCCTTTCTCACATTGAGAGTTGGTGCAAACTTCGCCGGTGCATCCAAACCCCGTGATACGATACGCTCTATCACACATAAATCTCCTTATTTCTTCCTCAAAACATCCACCATACCTACCTATTATGGCATTTCCATAGCCATTCCGAGATATATTGCCATGCAACTTTCCACCATTCCGTTTATCATGACACATTCATCATTGTCATATTGCTTAGCATGATCATGTAGTTGACATCATATTTGTGGCAAAGCCACTGTTCATAATTTTTCATACATGTCACACTTGATTCATCGCAATCCCGGTACACCGCCGGAGGTATTCATTTAGAGTCATATTTTGTTCTAGTATCGAGTTGTAAATAAATAGAAGTGTGATGATCATCATTTTCTAGAGCATTGTCCCAACTGAGGAATAAAAAAAGAGAAGAGAGAAAGGCCATAAAAATGAGAAGCCCCAAAAAAGAGAAAGGCCATAAAAAAATAGAAGGCCCAAAAAAGGAGAGAAAAAGAGAGAATGGACAATGCTACTATCCTTTGTGACACTTGTGCTTCAAAGTAGCACCATAATCCTCATGATAGAGAGTCTCTTGTTTTGTCACTTTCATATACTAGTGGGAATTTTTCATTATAGACCTTGGCTTGTATATTCCAACAATGGGCCTCCTCAAGTGCCCTAGGTCTTTGTGAGCAAGCAAGTTGGATGCACACTCACTTAGTTTCTTTTGTTGAGCTTTCATACATTTATAGCTCTAGTGCATCTGTTGCATGGCAATCCCTACTCCTTGCATTAACATCAATCGGTGGGCATCTCCATAGCCCATTGATTAGCCTCGTTGATGTGAGACTTTCTCCCTTTTTGTCTTCTCCACATAACCCCCTCATCATATTCTATTCCACCCATAGTGCTATGTCCATGGCTCGCGCTCATATATTGCGTGAAAGTTTATAGGTTTGAGATTGCTAAGGTACGAAACAACTGCTTGGCTTGTCATCAGGGTTGTGCATGATGAGAGCATTCTTGTGTGACGAAAATGGAGCATGACTAAACTATATGATTTTGTAGGGATGAACTTTCTTTGGCCATGTTATTTTGAGAAGACATAATTGCTTAGTTACTATGCTTGAAGTATTATTATTTTTATGTCAATATGAACTTTTATCTTGAATCTTATGGATCTGAATATTCTTGCTACAATAAAGAGAAATACATGATGAATATGTTAGGTAGCGTTCCACATCAAAAATTCTGTTTTTATCATTTACCTACTCGAGGACGAGCAGGAATTAAGCTTGGGGATGCTGATACGTCTCCAACGTATCTATAATTTTTGATTGTTCCATGCTATTATATTATCAACCTTGGATGTTTTATATGCATTTATATGCTATTTCATATGATTTTTGGGACTAACCTATTAACCCAGAGCCCAGTGCCAGTTTTTGTTTTTCCCTTGTTTTCGAGTATCGCAGAAAAGGAAAATCAAACAGAGTCCAATTGACCTGAAACTTCATGGAACTTATTTTTGGACCAGAAGAAGCCCATGGAGTATCGGAGTTAGACCAGGAGAGTCTTGGGCTGCCCACGAGGGTGGGCGGCACACCCACCCTCCTGTGTGCATGCCCCTGCCTCGTGGACAGCCCGGAGGTCCACCGACGTACTTCTTCCTCCCATATATACCCATATACCCTAAAAACTTCGGAGAGCACAATAGATCGGGAGTTCCGCCGCCAGAAGCCTCGTAGCCACCGAAAGCCAATCTAGACCCGTTCCGGCACCCTGCCGGAGGGGGAATCCCTCTTCGGTGGCCATCTTCATCATCCCGGTGCTCTCCATGACGAGGAGGGAGTAGTTCTCCCTTGGGGCTGAGGGTATGTACCAGTAGCTATGTGTTTGATCTCTCTCTCTCTCTCGTGTTCTTGAGATGGTACGATCTTGATGTATCACGAGCTTTGCTATTATAGTTGGATCTTATGATGTTTTCTCCCCCCTCTACTCTCTTGTAATGGATTGAGTTTCCCCTTTGAAGTTATGTTATCGGATTGAGTCTTTAAAGATTTGAGAACACTTGATGTATGTCTTGCCGTGCGTATCTATGGTGACAATGGGATACCACATGATTCACTTGATGTATGTTTTGGTGATCAACTTGCGGGTTCCACCCATGAACCTATGTATAGGGGTTGGCACACGTTTTCATCGTGATTCTCCGGTAGAAACTTTGGGGCACTCTTTGGTGTTCTATGTGTTTGGTTGAATAGATGAATCTGAGATTGTGTGATGCATATCGTACAATCATACCCACGGATACTTGAGGTGACATTGGAGTATCTAGGGGACATTAGGGTTTTGGTTGATTTGTGTCTTAAGGTGTTATTCTAGTATGAACTCTAGGGCTGTTTGTGACACTTATAGGAATAGCCCAACGGATTGATTGGAAAGAATAACTTTGAGGTGGTTTCGTACCCTACCATAATCTCTTCGTTTGTTCTCCGCTATTAGTGACTTTGGAGTGACTCTTTGTTGCATATTGAGGGATAGTTATGTGATCCAATTATGTTATTATTGTCGAGAGGACTTACACTAGTGAAAGTATGAACCCTAGGCCTTGTTTCAATACATTGCAATACCGTTTATGCTCACTTTTATCATTCATTACCTTGCTGTTTTTATATTTTCAGATTACAAAAACTATTATCTACTATCCATATACCACTTGTATCACCATCTCTTCGCAGAACTAGTGCACCTATACAATTTACCATTGTATTGGGTGTGTTGGGGACACAAGAGACTCTTTGTTATTTGGTTGCAGGGTTGCTTGAGAGAGACCATCTTCATCCTACGCCTCCTATGGATTGATAAACCTTAGGTCATCTACCTGAGGGAAATTTGCTATTGTCCTACAAACCTCTACACTTGGAGGCCCAACAACGTCTACAAGAAGAAGGTTGTGTAGTAGACATCAAGCAACCTTGATCAAGTTTTGCAGAGATGTGAAGAAACTAATCTTGTCTTGAATTGGGAAAAGTGCCACTTTATGGTTAATGAAGGTATTGTCTTGGGGCATAAAGTTTATGAAAGAGGTATTGAAGTTGATAAAGCCAAGGTTTATGCTATTGAAAAGATGTCATGCCCGAAGGACATCAAAGGTATAAGAAGTTTCCTTGGTCACGCCGGATTTTATAGGAGGTTCATTAAGGAATTCTCAAAAATTTCTCGGCCTCTGACTAATTTATTACAAAAGGATATACCATTTGTCTTTGATGATGATTGTGTAGAAGCATTTGAAATACTTAAGAAAGCATTAATCTCTGTACCTATTGTTCAGCCACCTGATTGGAATTTACCCTTTGAAATTATGTGTGATGCTAGTGATTATGCTGTAGGTGCTGTTCTATGGCAAAGAGTTGATAAGAAATTAAACGTTATTCAATATGCTAGTAAAACCATAGACATGCTCGAAGAAATTATGCTACTACTGAAAAAGAATTCTTAGCAGTTGTATTTGCTTGTGATAAGTTCAGACCTTATATTGTTGATTCTAAAGTAACTATTCACACTGATCATGCTGCTATTAAATATCTTATGGAAAAGAAAGATGCTAAACCTAGACTTATTAGATGGGTTCCCTTGCTACAAGAATTTGACTTACATATTGTTGATAGAAAGGGAGCTGAGAACCCCGTTGCAGACAACTTGTCTAGGTTAGAAAATGTGCTTGATGACCCACTACCTATTGGTGATAGCTTTCCTGATGAGCAATTAAATGTCATAAATGCTTCTCATACTGCTCCATGGTATGCCGATTATGCTAATTACATTGTTGCCAAATTCATACCACCTAATTTCACATACCAGCAAAAGAAAAACTTCTTCTATTATTTGAGGCATTACTTTTGGGATGACCCACATCTTTATAAAGGAGTAGATGGTGTTATTAGACGTTGTGTACCCGAGCATGAACCAGAACAGATCCTACGCAAGTGTCACTCCGAAGCTTATGGAGGACACCATGCTGGAGATAGAACTGCACATAAGGTATTGCAATCTGGTTTTTATTGGCCTACTCTCTTCAAGGATGCCTGTAAGTTTGTCTTATCTTGTGATGAATGTCAAAGAATTGGTAATATTGGTAGACGTTAAGAAATGCCTATGCACTATTCACTCGTTATTGAACCATTTGATGTTTGGGGCTTTGACTATATGGGACCTTTTCCTGCCTCTAATGGTTATACACATATTTTAGTTGCTGTTGATTACGCTACTAAGTGGGTAGAAGCTATTCCAACTAGTAGTGCTAATCATAACACTTCTATTAAAACGCTTAAAGAAGTTATTTTTCCAAGATTTTGAGTCCCTAGATATTTAATGACTGATGGTGGTTCACATTTTATTCATGGTGCTTTCCGTAAAATGCTTGCTAAGTATGATGTTAATCATAGAATTGCATCCACTTATCACCCTCAGTCTAGTGGTCAAGTAGAATTGAGTAATAGAGAGCTCAAATTAATTTTGCAAAAGATTATCAATAGGTCTAGAAAGAATTGGTCCAAGAAACTTGATGATGCATTATGGGCCTATAGAACTGCATATAAAAATCCTATGGGTATGTCTCCGTATAAAATGGTTTATGGAAAAAGCATGTCACATACCTCTCGAACTAGAACACAAGGCATATTGGGCTATTAAAGAGGTCAATTATGATTTTGAACTTGCCAGTGAGAAGTGGTTATTTGATATTAGCTCACTCGATGAATGGAGAACCCAAGCCTACGAAAATGCCAAGTTGTTTAAAGAAAAAGTTAAAAGATGGCATGACAAAAGGATACAAAAGCGTGAGTTTAATGTAGGTGCTTATGTATTGCTATACAACTCTCATTTAAGATTTTTTTGCAGGAAAACTTCTCTCTAAATGGGAAGGCCCTTACGTTATCGAGGAGGTCTATCATTCTGGTGCCATAAAAATCAACAACTTCGAAGGCACAAATCCGAAGGTGGTGAGCGGTCAAAGAATCAAACATTATATCTCAGGTAATCCCATTAATGTTGAAACCAATGTTATTGAAACCGTAACCCCGGATGAATACATAAGGGACACTTTCCAGAACGTTTCAGACTCTAAAAAGGAATATGTATGTGGTACGGTAAGTAAACCGACTCCAAAACAGTTTTTAAGGCAATATTTCTCCGTTTTGGAATATTTAGAAAAATAGAAAAATAAGAAGCAGCCCGGGAAGGACACGAGGGTGGAGGGCGCGCCCTACCCTCCTGGGCGCACCCCCTACCTCGTGGGCACCTCGTGCGCTTTCCGGACTCCATTTTCTTACACGATACGTATTTTGGTTGGTAAAAAATCATTATATAATCTCTCGGGGGTTTTGACTCCTGTAACATGCAAATATTCTCTGTTTCCGTTTCGAGGTGTCCTCCTGCAGATTAGAGCAACATGTTGTCCCAGGATTCGGAAGGAGAATGCTATGTGGCTGATTACCTTGCAGATCCTAAGGTCTATGGGGATGTGGAGCATTGTGGTTGGACTACGGAAGAAGAAGAGGACTATGAACCCAAGGGAAGGGAGGAGAGGAGCTTAGAAGAAGACGAAGTCCCATTACCTCAACCTGGGGACATGCATGTGGAGTTCAAAAAGTCAAGCCTCCCGGATAGAGTAAAGAAACCTAAGATTGAGTTTATCCCTTTTCGCCTCTTGCAGGAAAACAAGCAGGAACTATGCAAAAAGATACTGAGCCTGGAGCAGGAGATCGATGACCTAAGGCAGCAAAACTCTGTCCTCAAGCGTAAATTAAGGAAGAAACATATGCCATCAACAAAACCATCACCTTCTCCACCAACAAAGAAGAATTGAGCATCGGGTATGGGCACTCCCCCTGGCAACTGCCAAGCTTGGGGGAGTGCCCCGGTATCGTATCACCATCACTTTTATCTGTACTGTTTTTCTTAGTTCGATCCTTTTGGTAATATCTTGATCTAGTAGAATAAAGTTTATGGCATCATCTAGTTTTGAGTTTTGCTCTATGATCCCTCTATGTAATCGAGTTCGTGAGCTATATATAATAAAGATTAGTGTTGAGTCAAGGGCTTGATTATTTTGCCATGATCCTAAGTGAATAAAAGAAAAGAGAAATAAATAAAAAAGGAAACAAAGAGATCATATGGAGAGTAATGAGCTCACATAGAAAAAGTATGATGAACAAAAGTTGTTGAGAGTTGACAAACATAGTTTTGGTCATCA
Source organism: Triticum aestivum (assembly GCF_018294505.1). NCBI lineage: Eukaryota > Viridiplantae > Streptophyta > Magnoliopsida > Poales > Poaceae > Triticum > Triticum aestivum. The sequence continues at coordinate 514,814,525 of NC_057800.1, read as the reverse complement.
TTGCAATTAATAGGAAGTAATAAAGAAATAGAGGTCTTCACATATACATATACTATCTTGGACATCTTTTATGATTGTGAGCACTCATTAAAATATGACATGCTATAGAGTTGACGTTGGACAAGGAAGACAACATAATGGGTTATGTTTTCTTATATTTGAGATAAATTATATTGTCATGGATCATCCAACATGTGTCGGATTTCGGGTTCTGGCAGACCCTTGAGGTTCGAACACTGGGGTGCGCGTGGAGATTTTGCCTTCTACCTACCTGCACCCCTCCGCCTCGCTAAGATCTAAGCTATGGAAAGAACATCACGAGAGACACAGGGTTTATACTAGTTCGGGCCACCGTTGTGGTGTAATACCCTACTCCAGTGTGTGGTGTGGTGGATTGCCTCTTGGGCTAATGATGATGAGCAATACAAGGAAGAACAGCCTCGCGAGGGTCTGTTCTTGGTTGGGGCGACGAACTGCTAGGAGGAGTTCAGTCACCCTTCTCTCTCTCTCTCTCCTCGATTGTGATCTGATCTCGGTCCCCCTCTTCTGTGGGTGGCTAGTCCTATTTATAGGCAAAGGCCCTGGGCCTCTTCCCAAATATTGAGCGGGAAGGGCGCCAACAATTGGCCATTTTGGAGGGGAACATCTGGTACACTTATCCTGACTAAAGTTGGTCCTCACCTGCCAAAGGCTCTGGTGGTGATGCTGGCTTGGGCTCCACAATGACTTCTTCCCTGCCGTTGGACTGGTCTTGGTCTCGTTGCACCGAAATGGGTGCCTTTGCTTGATGCTCTCGCCTACGCTTGCTCCCTTTGCACCAAAGAGGAAAGAAGGACACAGCGCGGGCTGGTGGCCGCCTGGCACCCTTGGTCGTCATGGCTTGCGTCACGGGCACGTCGTGAGGTGCCCTGCCTTGATCTCTTCGCCTCCTTGCGAGCCAGCCTGATGAGGCCGTGCCTGAGGAAGCTCTGTGTCGTCCGCCCCGCGAGGCTTGACCCCTCGCGAGGGTCTTGGGTCTGTGTTGATGAAGATGGGTCGTGCTGGGCCCCTCCTCGAGCCACGCCGCAGGCCGCAGGCAGGCAAGTCTGGGGACCCCCATTCCCAGAACGCCGACAGTAGCCCCCGGGCCCAAGGCGCGCCCAGACTTGGCCATGCAGGGAGGCAAAAGGGCAAGTGCGAAGCCCCGCGGGCCCTAACAGCCTGCAGCCTTGGGCGCCGCGTGGCGGTTGATTGGACATGGGCGTCTCCACTTCCCCATGGCGCCTCGGCAACTGCACGGATTGGACAAGTCCCTGCATGCAAAGCGGGTCATGATTACCTGCGATCGTGGGGACCGACGGTTGGCCCTCGCCGATTATAAGTACGGATCGGCGCGCGCCCTTCTAGTTCATTCCCCGTTGCTTCTCCTTCTTCTTCATGGCCCCGTCGAGGAGGTTCTCGGCTGCAGAGAAGGGGAAGGCTCGCCAGGTTGAGCCTGCCTCTCCCCCGCCCAAGCGCGGCCGAGGGCGCCCTCGCAAACATCCTGTGGCCACCACGGCAGCTCCCCGCGACCGTGGAGACGATTTCCAGCACGGTGATGGGCGGACTGCTGCGGCCGAGGGGCGCGCTTCGGTTGCGCGTCCCCGTAGGCCGCGCTTTCGCGCTGTAGAGGTGATGCCGGAGTTTGTTGTGTGGTCGGCGGAGCCGACTAGCACCCGGCTTCAACTTCCTCGCTTCCTCCTCGGCGAGCTCTCGGCCGGCGCCCCGGGTGGCCTCTAGCTTCAGGCAGACGGCTGCTGCAGCTGGGCCTCATGGGCTTCACTGGAGGTCTCCGCAGCTGGGAGCCTGGCCTTGACCCACGGTTGGCAGACGTTTGCCCGCGCGCGTGGCCTGAGCCGTCGGTGCACCCTGCACTTGAAGTTTGACGGTGATGCCACCCTCTATGTGAGGGTGTTTGGGGAAGATGGTCGCCGCGCAGGGTGCTGTCCTGAGGACGACGACCGCGGCCGAGAACCCAGCCCTGGCGATGATGGAGAGGCTAGCGCTCGCATGATTGGTGGTTCTCAGGGTTCCCCAAGCTTCACCGGTTCTTCTTCAGGCGGCGATCTTCTAGCGATGACCACGGTCAGCCCCACGCTGTCGTACCTGCTTGGGAGGTGGTAGCGTGTCTGCCCGCCGTCGCATTTCGGTGAAGCGCGAGAGGGAGTCTGCCTGAGCCCCGGAGGCAGCTCGAACCTTCCCTGCAGGCCGGTGTGAGGCAAGCTGCGCCTGATTTGTTCTTTCTTTTCCTTTTTCCTGCGTAAAAAGACAGTAGCATGGAGCCCCGCGGGGGCGTGTTTGGGTTATTGCTGTTAATCATTGCTTTGCTTCCGTTATCGTGCCTTCCAGCTACGTGCCCGCGCGTGGATAGTTCCCGGCCCCAGCCGTGGGGGGGGGGGGCGACCGACCCAGGCCCTGTGTTCGTGTCGCGATGCCCGTGGGGCACGGACTGGAGGGGTGCTCCTGTAATGGACCCAGGTCGCGAAACCTTTGAACGACTAGGACAGGAACACTCGCGAGGGCACTCGGCTCCCCCCTCACGAGGCCTTGCATAAGAGAAATCGAGGCAGGAGAGTGAAAAGTCGAAGAACCACGAGCCAAAGACGGCAACAACTTCAATAAAACTTCGAATGAGAATGAACAAGCCAACTGCGGAAAGCAAATGGAAAAGCCACGTCCGGCACCTAATCTAGTCTTCGACGTCTTCTCACCAGCACGGAGCTAAGTGCTGCCACTGGGCGTGGGAGGGAGCCCCAGGGCCTGAGGACGGCACTCCTGAGACTCCGGGGCGTGTACAGCCCCAACTCATTATTACGTGAGAGTGTCACGGGCGGCGAGCTTCAAAGGCGTTGGCCTTCTTCACAGGCTCCGGGCCTTTCTTGGGGGAAGCAGGCTTCACGGGCATTTGCCCTCTTCACAGGCTCCAGGCCTTTTCCAAAACGCGACAGCTTCACAGGCATTCGCCTTCTTCATAGGCTCTGGGCCTTTTCCAAAACGCGACAGCTTCACAGGCATTTGCCTTCTTCACAGGCTCTGGGCCTTTTCCAAAACGCGACAGCTTCACAGGCATTCGCCTTCTTCACAGGCTCTGGGCCTTTTACAAAACGCGACAGCTTCACAGGCATTCGCCTTCTTCACAGGCTCTGGGCCTTTTCCAAAATGCAACAGCTTCACAGGCATTCGCCTTCCTCACAGGCTCTGGGCCTTTTCCAAAACGCGACAGCTTCATAGGCATTCGCCTTCTTCACAGGCTCTGGGCCTTTTCCAAAACACGACAACTTCACAGGCATTTGCCTTCTTCACAGGTTCTGGGCCTTTTCCAAAGCGCGACTGCTTCACAGGCATTCGCCTTCTTCACAGGCTCTGGGCCTTTTTAGGGGTAGAACCTCCGGAGGCGCTGGATGTTCCATGTGTTCTGGACCGGCACCCCCTCCTGAGTCTCCAAGCACGCGGAGCCCGGCCTGGAAACATGAACAACCTTGAATGGGCCCTCCCACATGGGAGAGAGCTTGTGCAGTCCCTCCCTGGAGAGAACCCGCCTGAGCACGAGGTCTCCTACCTCGAGAGTTCTGGGGCAGATGTTGCGGCAGTGATATCGTCGCAGTGCTTGTTGGTACCTCGCCGCTCGCAGCACGGCTTCTTGGCGACGTTCCTCCCCCAGCACGAGGTCCACCCCTCGCATGGCGTCCTGTTGCGCCTCGTCGAACGCCAGGACCCACGCGGAGCGACTTCTGACCTCGTGAGGGAGGACCGCTTCGGCTCCGTAGACCAGGAAGAACGGGGTCTCTCCAGTCGGCTTGGTCGTGGTTGTGCGGATGGACCACAACACGGACTGAAGCTTGTCGTACCAACCTCTGCCGCAGGCCTCCAGCTTCTTCTTGAACGTCCTGGTCTTGAGGCCCCTCAGGACCTCTGCGTTGGCTCGCTCGGCCTGGTCGTTGCGTAGCATGTCTGCGTTCCAAGGTTAGCACAGTATGTTTTGAAGAGGTTACTGGTGAATTGCGAACCGTTGTCTGTGATGATGCGGTTCGGCACCCCGAACCGGCTCACGATGCCCCTGATGAACTTGACCGCGGAACCCGCGGGGATGGTGCGGACGGCCTCTACTTCAGCCCACTTGATGAACTTGTCCACGGCGACGTAGAGGTAGCGGTAACCCCCTGGCGCCCAAGGAAACGGGCCCAGGATGTCCAGCCCCCAGACTGCGAATGGCCATGAAAGGGGTATAGTCTGCAGGCCTCCTGTCGGCTCATGGATTTGCTTGGCGTGGAACTGGCAGGCCTCACAAGCTTTCACCAGTTCGACGGCGTCATTGAGTGTGGTGGGCCAATAAAACCCACTGCGGAACGCCTTGCCGACGAGGGTCCGTGATGATGAATGATGTCCATAGTCTCTGCCGTGTATATCTTCCAACAGTTCCTTTCCTTGCTCCTTGGAGATGCAGCGCAGGGATACATCGTTTGGTCGCTTCCGGTAGAGCTCTCCATCCTTGATGCAGTATGCCGTGGCCTGCCGTGCCACACGCTCCGCTTCCTCCTCCTTCTCCGATAGGGTCCCTTATGTTAAGTAACTCAGGAGCTCCGTGATCCAACACCCCTCCTGAGGTTCCATCGTCAGGAGCAGGCGTGCTCCTGAGGCCGGGCCACAGACTGGGGCTCCTGAGGCAGGTGGCTGGGGGAGCTCCTCCCGAGGCTGAGCCGTGTTTGACAATGACGGCAGGGCTGAGGGCTTGAAGAGCCGCTCCTCGAAGACACCAGGCTCCTGAGGTGCCTGGACGCCCGTTTGGCGATGTCGTCAGCCTCCTGATTGGTGCCACGGGGCACATGCTGCAACTCCAACCCCCAGAACTGCTTCTCCATCCTGCGGACCTCCGCAAGGTAGGCTTCCATGTGCTCATCTTTCGGCTCGTACACCTTGTTGGAGAAATTGACAAGGAGCTGCGAATCGCCCTTGATGGTGAGGCGTTTCACCCCCATGGCAGCTGCGGCCTTCAAGCCCGCTATTAAACCTTCATACTCCGCTATGTTGTTGGAGACCTTTTCACCTTGCTGGAAACAGAGTTGTACAACATAGTAGAGCTTGCCCTGAGTGGGTGATATAAGCACCGCCCAGTCCCAGCGCCATGCCTGGAGAACGCCCCATCGAAGTACATGACCCAGCCTTCTGGCGCCTCACTTCCCAGGGAGAGGGACCGATCCTCGTCGGCCTTGAGGCCTGGTGCCTCCGTCCATTCTGCCACAAAATCTGCTAATGCTGCTCCCTTGATGACTCTGGTCGTGCTGAATTCGAGCTGAAACGCTTGCAGTTCTATGTTCCACTCAGCGACCCTTCTAGCTGAGTTAGGGGTCCTGAGCACTCTCTCCAGGGGGTATGACGAGACGACCTTGATGGGGTGACCCTGGAAATAGTGCCGTAGCTTGCGCGAGGCCACTAGTAGCGCGAGGAGGAGCTTCTGAGGCATGGGGTACCGTGCCCTCGCGTCCCGCAACACCGTGCTGACGAAGTACACTGGGTGCTCAACGAGGTTGGGTGCGTCAGTGCTGGTGGCGCCTTCCGGGGACCATGGCGCCTCCTAAGGCGATGAGGCCTCCTGAGGCTGGCCATCTGGGAGAGGGGCCTCTTCCGCCTCCGATGCACTCCTCTGCGGCGGCTAATCCTCCTCAGCCGTGGTGGTGGTTTCTGTGGGCCTTCCTTGTTCCTGTTTTGCCTTGTCCCGGGCTGCTACTATGGTTTTGATTCGACGCTCCTCCCTAACCACCACCAGGGCTGCGCTGGCGGAGTAGGGAGTGGCGGCGAGGTAAAGCACCAGGGGCTCTTGAGGGCGCGGAGCCACCATGACCGGAGGGCTGGTTAGGTATCTCTTGAGATCCCGGAATGCCTTGTCGGCCTCTTCAGTCCATTCAAAGGGCCCCTTTTTCTTCATTAGCTGGAAGAAGGGCAGCGCTCGCTCCCCCAACTTGGAGATGAAGCACCCCAGCGCAGTCACGCACCCAGTGAGCTTCTGCATTTCTCTGAGGGTCTTTGGCGGGCTCATGTCCTCGACCGCCTTGACCTTTTCCGGGTTAGCCTCGACGCTTCGGTGGGACACGAGGAAACCCAAGAGCTTGCCCGAGGGGACTCCGAACACACACTTCTCTGGGTTGAGCCGCAGGTTCACTGTGTTGAGGCTCGCGAAGGTTTCCTCCAGGTCTTGTATCAGGGTCCTGGCCTCCTGAGACTTCACCACAATGTCATCGACGTAAGCCTCAACATTCTTCCCGAGCTGCGGGCCCAAGGTGATGTGCATCAGCCGCTGAAAGGTCGCCCCTGCGTTACGCAGCCCGAATGGCATGCACGTGTAGCAGTACACCCCACATGGGGTTAGGAAGGCTGTCTTTTCGACGTCTTCTACCGCCATCTTGATCTGGTGATACCTAGAGAAGGCATCCAAGAAGCATAGCAGGTCACATTCTGCGGTGGAATCGACGATCTGGTCAATGCGGGGGAGCGGGAACGGATCTTGCGGGCATGCCTTGTTGAGGTTGGTGAAGTCGACACACATGCGCTCCTTCCCTCCCTTCTTTGGTACAACGACAGGGTTGGCCAACCAATCCGGGTATCGGACCTCGCGAATGACCCCAGCGTCTTCTAGTTTGCGGGTCTCTTGGACGATGAAGGCCTGCTTTTCTGTGGACTGCTGCCTTGCCTTCTGCTTCACAGGGCGCACGTTGGGGCACACGTTGAGGTGATGCTCGATTACGCTCCTAGGGATCCCCGCTAACTGGTCAGGCTCCCAAGTGAATACCTTCTTGTTTGCGCGTAGGAACCTGACCAGGGCCTCCTCCTGCTCGGGCTCGAGGTTGGCGCCTATGGTGAAAGTGGCATGGGTGGACCCGTCCTCATTGACGGGTATCTGCTTGGTTTCTGCCTTGTCTTGGGTGAACAACTGTTTCTTCTTGGCGGGTGCAGCCCCCTTGTGTTCGGGGGTCTCTGAGTCGGCGGGCTGTGCCGCCGCCGCCGTCTTGAAGGCGAGCTTGAGCACTCGCAGCGCGTCTCCGGTGTCCCCGTTGTCACATCCCTAGCTCTGACCTGTCCTGTGCTTGCTTCCATCTGTGCATCATGTTTAAATTTTTGAAACTTGAACTGAGGAATTTTGGAAGCCTCAAAAACCCTAAATAAAAGAAGGGCAAAAACCCTAAAATCTCATTCATTGTTCCAAAATGTTCTTCTTAGATGTTTAATATTTTTGGCAAGGGTTTTGATCCAAACCAAAAATATTGAACATTTTAAAAGGATTTATTTTGAGACTCTGAATTTAAATCAATACTATTTTGAATTTGAACTTATATCCAAATATTACTGAATATATGTTCAAATAACTGAAACATTTTTATGTGCTTTGGTATAATTCCATTGTGCTAAATAAAATGTTCAGGGGAATTTTGTCACTGTCTTTGAATTTGTTTTATTTCAAAACAGTGGCAAAAGATTAAATAAAAACAAAACAGAAGAAAAAGAAATAAAAAGAGCAAAGCCTACCTGGCCTTACCCGTGCAACCACCAGAGCCGGCCCAGCTCCTGTGCTGGTCCAGCACTGTGCGGCCCAGCCCACCTCCTCCTCCTTGTCGCCTTCCTCCTCGCGCCAGTAGGCAGAGGAGAGACTCGGCGCACGCGCCCGAGCTCGCCACGCCACCACCCTGCTCGTCTGCTTCGCCTGAGGCCACCACGACGCCTCGCGCCTTCTCCTCGGCGCCGCCTCGACCCCTGGAACCCTCCCGCTCACTCCCTCATCCCCATCTCCTCCTTTGTTCTTTCTCTCGCACGCACCCGAGAGCGACCGTCGCCGCCGTTTGCTATAGCCGCAGCCACCAGCCCTCCCTCGCCCCTCCGCCAGTTCCATAAGCTCCGCCGCATCGTCCTCGACCTCCTCGCTGAGCTACGCAACGCCGGACGCCCTGAAGCCTTGCCAGTGCCGCCGTTTCCGACCTCGGCCGCCGGAGATCCCCCTCGATGCTTCGCTCGCTCCGGTGCCTCCCCGAGCTCGCCGAGGCCACCGCTGCACCCGCTGTGAGCTCCTGTGCTGTTTCCCCCTCTTCCCTGGCCCGATTTCTTCCTCTAACACCGATGTCGTCGCGGCCGAGAGCTTCTCGCCGCCGGCCATGGCGCAGCCGTGGCCATAGCCGCGCATGCCCACGATAGAGTGCTCCACCGTGCTCATAAAGCCCCCAGGAGCCCAACACATCAACCAGCTCCCCCTCCCGCGCACCGAAACGCCAAACCCGCGGGTGCCCGAACTCCGGCCGTCGCGGAAGTGCTCGTCGCCGTCGACTCAGGCCATCCCAACTGCTGTCGCTGCTACCAGTAGATGCGCAAGAACGCCAGCAAGCCGTAGCAACAAACCGCGCTCAAAATGGAGCCCCGTAGCGTTTTTCCGAAACGCTCCGCCGTCGTTTTGGTCGCCGCCGGCGATACTCCGGCGACTGCCGATGTGGCACGCTTAATTAGCGCTAATGACGCCCTAACCAACCCCCTAGGCCACTGACTGTGGGCCCCACCCCTGGTCAAACCTCAGTTAGCGCTGGGTTTGACCGGGATTAGGGCCTGTGTCACTGACGTGTGGCCCCCACACGTCAGGTTTGACCTGGACCCGCCCTGTTGACCTGATGACGTCAGGGTGAGGTCATGCTGACGCAATATTCATTTTCTAGAATTTAGTTTATTTTATTATATCCAGGAAATTCCAGAAAATAGCTAAAACTTCAATAAATCATAGAAATTCAACCGTAACTCCAAATTAAATAATTTATATATGAAAAATTATCAGAAAAATTCAAGGAATCCATCTGTACCATTTTCATGCATGTTAGAACAACTTATAGCTGCTGTTTAGCACAAATCAATTAAATGGCATTTAAATAACCACATATGGAGTTTGAATTTGAATCTTGGATTCAAACCAACTTCATTTAACCTGGTTTTAGTGCATTAGCCCAAAACACATTCATATTGCCATGTCATAGCATGCATCATATTGTGCATTGCATTGATTGTGTTTCTTCTGTGTTTGCCGGTGTTGTTCCCCCTCGGTAGACGTTGTATCGACGATGTGATCGTTGACACTGATGAAGACTCAATGCTATCTTCAGAAGTGCCAGCAAGCAAAACCCCCTTGTTCATTCCGATAAAATCCCACTCTCTCGCTCCTGCTCTCTTTTACTGCATTAGGACAACAACGATCATATTGTTACTTGCTGCGGTAGCTGAACCCCTTTATCCTTTGCATGACCTGTCATTGCCACAGTAAATAGATGAAACCCACTAGCATGAGTAGGAGTTGTTTGAGCCCTGATGTGCCTACTCATTCATGCTTGTTTGTCATGCCTGCTACTGCTTAGAGTTGAGTCAGGTATGATTCATCGGGGATGAATCAGAGGCGTGTGAACATGTCCTACTGTGTGTGAGCTAAGTGTGTGAACACGATTTGGTAAAGGTAGCGGTGAGAGGCCATGTAGGAGTACATGGTGGGTTGTCTCATTGCAGCCGTCCTCAGGAACTGAGTTCTGTGTTTGTGATCCATGACCAGTTACTACCACACATTGGGTTCCGGTAACTCGACCCCTCTCGACTTATTAATCAACATGATCTCTGTCCAGGAGTTGCAACTAGTTTCTGGTGTTTGTAGGTAGTGTTAGTAGTCTACCAAGTGGCACCCGGTACAGGTGGGCTTGGGACAGACTAGGCACAGTGGCCCGGTGTACCAAGTGGCACCCGGTTGGTGGGCTTGGGAACCCTGCACACATCGTTTGGGGCCGTAAGCGACACCCCGGCCGGATCTCCTTGCGGATGGAACCCGAATAGGCGATAAACCTGGACTAGAGACTTGTTCGGTTAGTCAGGTCGTGGCCGACTCCCTCGCCCGGCTTCCGCTTGAAGGTTGCCGAGGTACATGACGTGTACAGGGCGATAAGTGGCGAAAGCGTGTGTGAAGAAGTACACCCCTGCAGGGTTAACATCATCTATTCGAATAGCCGGATTCCTCGGATATGGAAACTTGGATCCCTTGTACAGTTCATAGACAAGTGAAAGTGGATACTCTAAAATACGCAAGATAAGCGTGAGTGCTATGGATGGCGTTCTCGTAGGGAGACGGGAGCGGATCCATAGTGGTGTATTGATATGGTGAATATGTGGACTCGTGTGCGCCACCTCAAAAGAGTTACTTGCAGTCGTAGTTCAGGATAGCCACCGAGTCAAAGCTGGCTTGCTGCAGTTAAACCCCACCATCCCCTTGTTGATAATGATGCATCTGTAGATAGATCTGATGTAAGTCTTGCTGGGTACATTTGTACTCACGTTTGCCTATTTTATGTTTTTGCAGAGAGACTTCAGTCTCACTAGTAGTTCCACGTGGACTTCGACGTTTAGCTTGTTACCTCAGCTACGATCTTGTGCCCTCGGCAGGATCTGGTAGATAGTCAGGCTTCTCAGCCTTTTTCATTTATAGATGTCTGTACTCAGACATGATAGCTTCCGCTTGTGCTTTGACTTGTATGCTCTGATTGTTGGGTCATGAGACCCATGTTTGTAATATCTCGCTCCTCGGAGCCTATTGAATAAACTACTTGAGTCGTAGAGTCATGTTGTGATGCCATGTTGTATTGCACATATCGAGCATATTGTGTGTATGTTATTGAAATGCTTGGTATGTGTGGGATCTGACTATCTAGTTGTTTATCTTTAGTAGCCTCTCTTACCGGGAAATGTCTCCTAGTGTTTCCACCGAGCCATGGTAGCTTGCTACTGCTCCGGAACACTTAGGCTGGCCGGCATGTGTCCTTCTTCGTTCCTGTGTCTGTCCCTTCGGGGAAATGTCACGCGATGAATACCGGAGTCCTGTTAGCCCGCTACAGCCCGGTTCACCGGAGTCCTGCTAGCCCAGTGCTACAGCCTGGATTCACTCGCTGATGACCGACACGTTCGATGCTGGGTCATGGATGCCTGTCCCTGTAAGTCTGTGCCACTTTGGGTTTACGACTAGCCATGTCAGCCCGGGCTCCTTATCATATGGATGCTAGCGACACTGTCATATACGTGTGCCAAAAGGCGCAAACGGTCCCGGGCAAAGGTAAGGCGACACCCGTGGGAATACCGTGCGTGAGGCCGCAAAGTGATATGAGGTGTTACATGCTAGATCGATGTGGCATTGAGTCGGGGTCCTGACAGCGTTGGTATCAGAGCTTGACTGCCTGTAGGATTACCAAGCCAAACTGGTCGAAGTTGAGTCTAGAAATGCTTTAGTAATATAAGGGAATTGATTGTGGGATGGAACGTAAGGCTCTTTTTACTCCTTATACCTCATGGCCTTCTGATCTGAGTCATCATCTTCTCTTCTACGGGGATTAAGAACTAGGCTATCTCTTCTTTCTATCAGGATCACGTGTTACTAATCCGTAGACTTATAAGATTGTTGGATTAAGCCTCAGTTCAGTTTCTACCTCTGTATGTTAATTATTGATCTCGAGACCTTGATATTGTGCTTCTGGGTGGTTATGCCACCATTTTTGTGAATGTCTCAAATCTTTCTGAGCATTTACAGCCGTTATGCTGTCCGAGTCATCCCAGGTTCCTAAATAGTCGGATGCATTTGCAAATCCCTTCCTCCTGTTTCCGATGTGCCTTTGGTCAGATTAATCACACAAATCAGTGAGTTGAGGTACTTTATTGCCTCGACATATATGTTGGAATAATTATTATGACCCTAGGTGTTTTAGGGAGTCACCTAGTAATCTAGCAACGTTTTGTGTTCCCAGTGTGATGATTCTGGCCATCGTTCTCGAAAGCATCCCGTGATGCTACTTAGTAATAGGTATTCTATTCCTGGGTTCTTGAACCCGAGATTCACTCTACCTACTTCATGTTGATAGTAATTGCTAATGCCTTTAGGATATTAGTAACCTTTGCGATAGTCCTTGAAGTCCGTGGTATCTTCTTCTTCCAAATACCATGAACTACTTATGGCAGAAGTTCCTCGTTGAACTGAAATATCACAACAGGATTATTCTTGAGGAGTTCTCCATTCATAAATCGTGACTCTGCCAGTTCTACCTTTCTGCATGGGTTATCCGGAAGAAATATGTTGAACTTGGTTCGACATACTAATCTATGCATCCACAACTCAGAAAATTATATGTTCCTTTGAGTTGTTCTCTTTAGTTGCATTCTGACCTTCGTCTATCAATTGATAGTCAAGAGTATGCGTGCATTCGTTTATCGATGCCTATTACTCTTGTGGTCCGTCAAGCAATTCTATTCAGAATGACTTGGAGAAACAAACTCCAGTACCTCATCCATATCTAGGATTGGGTCAAAGAAGTTGTGCTCCGCAGATCAAATTGCTAATCCAGCTTTTGTTCTGTTCTACCTTGGAGTATTACCATCTTTATATCGGGATTGTTATAGGAATTGCACACCATCCTATGAACTCTTGGTACAGTGATACTTCTTGCCATCATTAGTCATTCCTCGGTCTTCGTGTTGATGCAACCGGAATACCGACAAATGAATTGTGATGTGTGAAATCAATACGCCTAGCAACCTCGTTGCTGGGTAGTTAAAGGACAATAATTTCATTCTTAGTGTGTTGGTTATTGAATCATCATTCTAAGATTGATCGTGCTATCTAGTCCATTCTCCTGGTTCACTCCTTGATCGATGAGTTAGGATTATTTCAAATCCTTGCTCTATTGATCATATCGTCTTGCCCTGAAAAGCAAGATTGTTCTCGAGCTTAGTAACATACCGGTGGTTCATGATTTTCTGAATATCTTCTCAGAAGTATTACCAGGTTGTCACCTGACCGCTATGTTGAGCTCGTGATCAAGTTGGTTTCTTGTGAACCACCTTCTCTCCAAGAGTCGGTGTTAGATATCCCTGAGCTAGTTGGTTAAGCTAAACGACAACTTGGAGGGTTGGAAGATAAAAGCTTGCCTGACTTAGTTCGTTCCAAAGGGATATTCTTGTGTAGTGTGTATTGAAGAAAGATGATATCTTCATCGATTGGTCCCTGTGATCAGTTGATGGACCTATTGTCTTATCAATCCTTTGATTTGAGTGTGGGCTATCGTCAAATCAAGTCAGAACCAACGATGTTCGTAATGTTGTCTTACTCGTGGTTGATCCCTCGAGCATACACCATTATATCTTTTGGGTCTGATCAATGCTATCACCGTGTTCACATGATGGTGGAAGTCCAGTGATATGGAAATTCGGATGAGTTGTTGTTGAGCCCTTTGACAACATCCTTATCTCCTCCATGATGTTGTTAAACATTAAGTTAGTGTTGGAAACTTTTGAAAGCATTTTCTTCATGCTAGCTCATGAAGTACTTGTTTGATGAAAGGAGTGACTTCCTTTGATTCACGTGCATTTTGATGTAAGTTGCCGTCGTGAATTCAAGAAAGTTTGTTTTTGCCCCTTTGGAATCATCCCAAGTCGGTCATGCACGTGCGAAGAATTCTGTGGTCTGTTAGACTAATCATCTTCATTCCATATGTATATCCTAGCACACCAAGCCACTGATTGACTTGTTCAAGGAAAAGAAGTCTATGCTTGGGATCTAATCCATGGACTTGCGTAAAGACTTCGAGATCCTCGATGATGGCTCCCAACCAGAACCCGGTAGTGTTTTATTGTAAGACTACCATGTGGGCATGCTTGTCTGGAACAATGTGTTCACATGTTTGTAGCAGAACCAGCTCATGTTTTGGAGCTTGCTATCGTAGTTCATTTTCTGAGAATCTCGCAACGTCATCTCGTCGATTTGTGTTGCAAACTTTCATTTTTCTTCCTAGACTCGATGAGTCTGGAATATCCTGACACCAACCAGATCTGAGTCTCAGGCAGATATGATGGTTGGAATATTTCCCAAGAACTATAATATTGGTCTCTCAATAACCGGCAAGGTGGATGTCGTGGCCAACACACCCAGCCGGAAGACCTATTATTGTAGTATCTTGTTTGAGGAAGTTGGCCACCTCCCCATAGGGATTTCGTAGGATTTACTCCCTAGTTGCCCCTATGGATTTTGAGATCCCGAAGTCCGACCTTTTACTTGATGTCCTAGATATCAGACCATTTCTATGAATGGGTTACACTAGCACATCAAGGAGAACATTAGAAGCGGAGTGCTAAATGTCTCTCGGTCGATCATCCAGATTTTATTTCCTTGGCCCCGCGAAGGGTGAAATCTGAGAAGGTGTTATCTTCTTTTGCATCCGCATCATCCATCATCATTCATCATGGTAGTATGTTGTGTTGCCAGGATCCTTGACACGGATGCTGATAAAACCTCGATGATTGTGGAAATGCTCAAGTTCTTGAGAGCATGTACAAGCGCTACGTGTTATCATCGGCTCTAGCTGGGTTTGCTCTTAGTTTCCTCGTCAATGCTATGACCTTTTCAAACAGTGAATTCACTCTTTATTGATGAGCCTCTCCCCAGTTACCAGAATCATTCCCAGCATTTGCATTTTGTTCCCAGCTTGCACCGCCAATGTGCCATTCTACCATGGGTCTCTTCCATTTCCGGTGATAAGCAAGTTCATCCATTACGTTGTCTTCAACAAGGTAATCCACATCATCCAAGTCCGAGTATGCCATTCTACCGACCCCCTCCAAATGATCGCTCGAGAATTGTCTTAGGCTGGTTTAAAGAGTTTCAATGATCTCTGAATCAAAGGTAATTCTTTTTGCCACTTAAGGAAATAATCTACGAATCACCCTCCTCCAGGATGTTTCGTCGTGGTATCGTGGCAACTCAACTCCTCGCTACGTGACAATTGTTTACCACATTCTTGAGTCTGGAATTGTTGTCTACCTAGTGCACCTTTGTCATTTGCTTCACTCCAATTCCTATGGATGTGTACTTCGTCTCTCAGCTCGAGAGATGTTGTTATGTCTCATTCCGTGAGTTGTTCGATCTTCGAGAAGATCGACCCTTCTAGAGTCTCCTTCTTCCCTCCATGTCATGTTGACAGGAATTTTCAAGGCAAGACTTCAAGACAATGATGGTGATCGAATCAACGTTCATTCGAAGTGCAACCTGGATCATGAAGATTATACTAGTTTGCGTTTCCCCTTCATCTTACCCTACGCTTGAATCTCGAGACGAGATTCTTGTTTAGTGGGGGTGAGTTGTCACATCCCTAGCTCTGACCTGTCCTGTGCTTGCTTCCATCTGTGCATCATGTTTAAATTTTTGAAACTTGAACTGAGGAATTTTGGAAGCCTCAAAAACCCTAAATAAAAGAAGGGCAAAAACCCTAAAATCTCATTCATTGTTCCAAAATGTTCTTCTTAGATGTTTAATATTTTTGGCAAGGGTTTTGATCCAAACCAAAAATATTGAACATTTTAAAAGGATTTATTTTGAGACTTTGAATTTAAATCAATACTATTTTGAATTTGAACTTATATCCAAATATTACTGAATATATGTTCAAATAACTGAAACATTTTTATGTGCTTTGGTATAATTCCATTGTGCTAAATAAAATGTTCAGGGGAATTTTGTCACTGTCTTTGAATTTGTTTTATTTCAAAACAGTGGCAAAAGATTAAATAAAAACAAAACAGAAGAAAAAGAAATAAAAAGAGCAAAGCCTACCTGGCCTTACCCGTGCAGCCACCAGAGCCGGCCCAGCTCCTGTGCTGGTCCAGCACTGTGCGACCCAGCCCACCTCCTCCTCCTTGTCGCCTTCCTCCTCGCGCCAGTAGGCAGAGGAGAGACTCGGCGCACGCGCCCGAGCTCGCCACGCCACCACCCTGCTCGTCTGCTTCGCCTGAGGCCACCACGACGCCTCGCGCCTTCTCCTCGGCGCCGCCTCGACCCCTGGAACCCTCCCGCTCACTCCCTCGTCCCCATCTCCTCCTCTGTTCTTTCTCTCGCACGCACCCGAGAGCGACCGTCGCCGCCGTTCGCTATAGCCGCAGCCACCAGCCCTCCCTCGCCCCTCCGCCAGTTCCATAAGCTCCGCCGCGTCGTCCTCGACCTCCTCGCTGAGCTACGCAACGCCGGACACCCTGAAGCCTTGCCAGTGCCGCCGTTTCCGACCTCGGCCGCCGGAGATCCCCCTCGATGCTTCGCTCGCTCCGGTGCCTCCCCGAGCTCGCCGAGGCCACCGCTGCACCCGCTGTGAGCTCCTGTGCTGTTTCCCCCTCTTCCCTGGCCCGATTTCTTCCTCTAACACCGATGCCGTCGCGGCCGAGAGCTTCTCGCCGCCGGCCATGGCGCAGCCGTGGCCATAGCCGCGCATGCCCACGGCGGAGTGCTCCACCGTGCTCATAAAGCCCCCAGGAGCCCAACACATCAACCAGCTCCCCCTCCCGCGCACCGAAACGCCAAACCCGTGGGTGCCCAAACTCCGGCCGCCGCGGAAGTGTCGTCGCCGTCGACTCAGGCCATCCCAACTGCTGTCGCTGCTACCAGTAGATGCGCAAGAACGCCAGCAAGCCGTAGCAACAAACCGCGCTCAAAATGGAGCCCTGTAGCATTTTTCCGAAACGCTCCGCCGTCGTTTTGGTCGCCGCCGGCGATACTCCG
Organism: Triticum aestivum; assembly: GCF_018294505.1. Taxonomy (NCBI): domain Eukaryota; kingdom Viridiplantae; phylum Streptophyta; class Magnoliopsida; order Poales; family Poaceae; genus Triticum; species Triticum aestivum. The sequence continues at coordinate 514,797,928 of NC_057800.1, read as the reverse complement.
GCGACTGCCGACGTGGCACGCTTAATTAGCGCTAATGACGCCCTAACCAACCCCCTAGGCCACTGACTGTGGGCCCCACCCCTGGTCAAACCTCAGTTAGCGCTGGGTTTGACCGGGATTAGGGCTTGTGTCACTGACGTGTGGCCCCCACACGTCAGGTTTGACCTGGACCCGCCCTGTTGACCTGATGACATCAGGGTGAGGTCATGCTGACGCAATATTCATTTTCTGGAATTTAGTTTATTTTATTATATCCAGGAAATTCCAGAAAATAGCTAAAACTTCAATAAATCATAGAAATTCAACCGTAACTCCAAATTAAATAATTTATATATGAAAAATTATCAGAAAAATTCAAGGAATCCATCTGTACCATTTTCATGCATGTTAGAACAACTTATAGCTGCTGTTTAGCACAAATCAATTAAATGGCATTTAAATAACCACATATGGAGTTTGAATTTGAATCTTGGATTCAAACCAACTTCATTTAACCTGGTTTTAGGTGCATTAGCCCAAAACACATTCATATTGCCATGTCATAGCATGCATCATATTGTGCATTGCATTGATTGTGTTTCTTCTGTGTTTGCCGGTGTTGTTCCCCCTCGGTAGACGTTGTACCGATGATGTGATCGTTGACACTGATGAAGACTCAATGCTATCTTCAGAAGTGCCAGGCAAGCAAAACCCCCTTGTTCATTCCGATAAAATCCCACTCTCTCGCTCCTGCTCTCTTTTACTGCATTAGGACAACAACGAGATATTTGTTACTTGCTGCGGTAGCTGAACCCCTTTATCCTTTGCATGACCTGTCATTGCCACAGTAAATAGATGAAACCCACTAGCATGAGTAGGAGTTGTTTGAGCCCTGATGTGCCTACTCATTCATGCTTGTTTGTCATGCCTGCTACTGCTTAGAGTTGAGTCAGGTCTGATTCATCGGGGATGAATCAGAGGCGTGTGAACATGTCCTACTGTGTGTGAGCTAAGTGTGTGAACACGATTTGGTAAAGGTAGCGGTGAGAGGCCATGTAGGAGTACATGGTGGGTTGTCTCATTGCAGCCGTCCTCAGGAACTGAGTTCTGTGTTTGTGATCCATGACCAGTTACTACCACACATTGGGTTCTGGTAACTCGACCCCTCTCGACTTATTAATCAACATGATCTCTGTCCAGGAGTTGCAACTAGTTTCTGGTGTTTGTAGGTAGTGTTAGTAGTCTACCAAGTGGCACCCGGTACAGGTGGGCTTGGGACAGACTAGGCACAGTGGCCCGGTGTACCAAGTGGCACCCGGTTGGTGGGCTTGGGAACCCTGCACACATCGTTTGGGGCCGTAAGCGACACCCCGGCCGGATCTCCTTGCGGATGGAACCCGAATAGGCGATAAACCTGGACTAGAGACTTGTTCGGTTAGTCAGGTCGTGGCCGACTCCCTCGCCCGGCTTCCGCTTGAAGGTTGCCGAGGTACATGACGTGTACAGGGCGATTAGTGGCGAAAGCGTGTGTGAAGAAGTACACCCCTGTAGGGTTAACATCATCTATTCGAATAGCCGGATTCCTCGGATATGGAAACTTGGACCCCTTGCATAGTTCATAGACAAGTGAAAGTGGATACTCTAAAATACGCAAGATAAGCGTGAGTGCTATGGATGGCGTTCTCGTAGGGAGACGGGAGCGGATCCATAGTGGTGTATTGATATGGTGAATATGTGGACTCGTGTGCGCCACCTCAAAAGAGTTACTTGCAGTCGTAGTTCAGGATAGCCACCGAGTCAAAGCTGGCTTGCTGCAGTCAAACCCCACCATCCCCTTTGTTGATAATGATGCATATGTAGATAGATCTGATGTAAGTCTTGCTGGGTACATTTGTACTCACGTTTGCCTATTTTATGTTTTTGCAGAGAGACTTCAGTCTCACTAGTAGTTCCACGTGGACTTCGACGTTTAGCTTGTTACCTCAGCTACGATCTTGTGCCCTCGGCAGGATCTGGTAGATAGTCAGGCTTCTCAGCCTTTTTCAGTTTATAGATGTCTGTACTCAGACATGATAGCTTCCGCTTGTGCTTTGACTTGTATGCTCTGATTGTTGGGTCATGAGACCCATGTTTGTAATATCTCGCTCCTCGGAGCCTATTGAATAAACTACTTGAGTCGTAGAGTCATTTTGTGATGCCATGTTGTATTGCACATATCGAGCATATTGTGTGTATGTTATTGAAATGCTTGGTATGTGTGGGATCTGACTATCTAGTTGTTTATCTTTAGTAGCCTCTCTTACCGGGAAATGTCTCCTAGTGTTTCCACCGAGCCATGGTAGCTTGCTACTGCTCCGGAACACTTAGGCTAGCCGGCATGTGTCCTTCTTCGTTCCTGTGTCTGTCCCTTCGGGGAAATGTCACGCGATGAATACCGGAGTCCTGTTAGCCCGCTACAGCCCGGTTCACCGGAGTCCTGCTAGCCCAGTGCTACAGCCTGGATTCACTCGCTGATGACCGACACGTTCGATGCTGGGTCATGGATGCCTGTCCCTGTAAGTCTGTGCCACTTTGGGTTTACGACTAGCCATGTCAGCCCGGGCTCCTTATCATATGGATGCTAGCGACACTGTCATATACGTGTGCCAAAAGGCGCAAACGGTCCCGGGCTAAAGGTAAGGCGACACCCGTGGGAATACCGTGCGTGAGGCCGCAAAGTGATATGAGGTGTTACATGCTAGATCGATGTGGCATTGAGTCGGGGTCCTGACACCCGTGCACGGTGAGGACACCGCTGCTCCCGGGCATCTTCATGAGGTTGTACGCCGGGTGCGTCGCGGCCATGAACCGGGCCAGCGCTGGGTAGCCGAGGATGGCTTTGTAGGGGAGGCCGATGGGGGCGATGTCGAAGTCGACCAGCTCCGTGCGGAAGTTGTTGTAGGTGCCGAAGGTTACTGGGAGCCGGATCTGTCCCAAGGAGCTGGATGATCCGCCCCCAATGCCTGAGAAGGGCCGGCTGGGTTGCAGCCGTTCCAGGGGTATGCAGAGGAGGTTGAAGGCCTCAACTGAGAGCACGCTGAGGCCCGCACCGCCATCTATGAGAGTTCTGGTGACGGTCACCTGGCAGATGGTGGGGGTGCACAGCGTGGGGAGCGCACCCGAGCAGGCCGAGGTGGAGGGGTGGTCCTCCGAGCTGAAGGTCAGGCCGGCCTTGGGCGCCGCCCGGTCCGGGAGAGCCCCCTGCTGCGTGGAAGCGGCGCTGACCCGGCGGATGATCGGCTTGACGTGGTGACTTGTAGGCGGCGCCTGCGAGCCGCCCAGGAGGGCCGCGACGACCGGGGGTGTTGGTGTAGCGTGGTGGGCGTGGAAGAGGCTGCGGAGCTCTTCCCAAGAGGCCACGGAGGCTGCCGGCAGGTGGAGCAGCCATGCGCGCGGAGCGCCAGTGAGGGCCGTGGGGAGCCAGTTGGCCATGACCCTATCGTCACCTCCAGTTTTGAGGATGGCCTCCTCGTACGCCAGCAAGAAGGCCAGCGGATCAGTCGCGCCGCTGTAGCACGGCGGCGTCATTGGCTTGAACTTGTCCGACCACCGTACCCGTTGCAGGGCTGGGGCCAGGGCTCGGAGCCCCCTGGCCACCGTGCTGGCGCCGGCGGCCGGAGCGGGCGACGCGCTACTCATCGCGAGGTAGGTCGTGGCGGTGGCGGAAGGGAGAGCTCCGGTGCACCCCTACCTGGCGCGCCAAATGTCGGATTTCGGGTTCCGGCAGACCCTTGAGGTTCGAACACTGGGGTGCACGCGGAGATTTCGCCTTCTACCTACCTGCACCCCTCTGCCTCGCTAAGATCTAAGCTATGGAAAGAACAGCACGACAGACACAGGGTTTATACTGGTTCGGGCCACCGTTGTGGTGTAATACCCTACTCCAATGTGTGGTGTGGTGGATTGCCTCTTGGGCTAATGATGATGAGCAATACAAGGAAGAACAACCTCGCGAGGGTCTGTTCTTGGCTGGGGCGACGAACTGCTAGGAGGAGTTCAGTCACCCTTCTCTCTCTCTCTATCCTCGATTGTGATCTGATCTCGGTCCCCCTCTTCTGTGGGTGGCTAGTCCTATTTATAGGCAAAGGCCCTGGGCCTCTTCCCAAATATTGAGCGGGAAGGGCGCCAACAATTGGCCATTTTGGAGGGGAACATCTGCTACACTTATCCTGACTAAAGTTGGTCCTCGCCTTCCAAAGGCTCTGGTGGTGACGCTGGCTTGGGCTCCACAATGACTTCTTCCCTGCCGTTGGACTGGTCTTGGTCTCGTTGCACCGAAATGAGTGTGTTTGCTTGATGCTCTCGCCTACGCTTGCTCCCTTTGCACCAAAGAGGAAAGAAGGACACAGCGCGGGCTGGCGCCCGCCTGGCACCCTTGGTCGTCATGGCTTGCGTCATGGGCACGTCGTGAGGTGCCCCGCCTTGATCTCTCCGCCTCCTTGCGAGCCAGCCTGATGAGGCCGTGCCTGAGGAAGCTCTGTGTCGTCCGCCCCGCGAGGCTTGACTCCTCGCGAGGGTCTTAGGTCTGTGTTGATGAAGATGGGCCGTGCTGGGCCCCTCCTCGAGCCATGCCGCAGGCCGCAGGCAGGCAAGTCTGGGGACCCCCGTTCCCAGAACGCCGACAACATGGTTGAGCTTGCCTTTCCCACTCATGCTAGCCAAATTCATCGCGACAAGTAGAGATACTACTTGTGCTTCCAAATACCCTTAAACCAGTTTTGCCATGAGAGTCCACCATACCTACCTATGTATTGAGTAAGATCCTCCAAGTAAGTTGTCATCGGTGCAAGCAATAAAAAATGCTCTCTAAATATGTATGACTTATTAGTGTGGGAGAAAATAAGCTTTATACGATCGTGTGATATGGAAGAAATAAAAGCGACAGACTACATAATAAAGGTCCATATCACAAGTGGCATTATAAAGTGACGTTCTTTCGCATTAACATTTTGTGCATCCAACCATAAAAGCGCATGCCAACCTCTACTTCCCTCTGTGAAGGGCCTATCTTTTACTTTTATCTCCTACCTTGCATAAGAGTCATGGTGATCTTCACCCTTACTTTTTACATTTTATCCTTTGGCAAGCACAATATGTTGGAAAGATCCTGGTATATATGGCTAATTGGATGTGAATTTTCATGAACTATTATTGTTGACATTACCCTTGAGGTAAAACATTGGGAGGCAAAACTATAAGGCCCTATCTTTCTCTGTGTCCGATTAAAACTCCATACCCATAACTATTGCGTGAGTGTTAGCAATTGTGAAAGACTATATGATAGTTGAGTATGTGGACTTGCTGAAAAGCTCTTATATTTTGACTCTTTCCTATGTTATGATAAATTGCAATTGCTCCAATGACTGAGATTATAGTTTGTTAGTTTTCAATGAAGTTTACGATTCATACTTGAAATTGTGATTGAATTATTACTCTAGCATAAGAAATCATATGACAAGAATTATGTAAGTTGCTGTTCTAAGAATGATCATGATGCCCTCATGTCCATATTTTACTTTTATCGACACCTCTATCTCCAAGCATGTGGACATATTTTTCGATTTCGTCTTTCGCTTGAGGACAAGCGAGGTCAAAGCTTGGGGGAGTTCATACGTCCATTTTGCATCATGCTTTTATATCGATATTTCTTGCATTATGGGCTGTTATTACACATTATGTCACAATACTTATGCCTATTCTCTCTTATTTTACAAGGTTTACATAAAGAGGGAGAATGCCGGCAGCTGGGATTCTGGGCTGGAAAAGGAGCAAATATTAGAGACCTATTCTGCACAGCTCCAAAAGTCCCGAAACTTCACGAAAGACGTTTTTAGAATATATAAAAAATACTGAGCACAAGAAGTTCACCAGGGGGCCACACCCTGCCCACGAGGGTGCGGGGCGCGCCCTACCCCCTGGGCGCGCCCCCCTACCTCGTGGGCCCCCTGGTGGCCCTCCGATGGCCATCTTCTGCTATATGGAGTCTTTCGATGAGGAAAAAAATCATAAGCCATCTCCTCGGACGAAACTCCGCCGCCACGAGGTGGAACCTTGGCGGATCCAATCTAGGGCTCCGGCAGAGCTGTTCTGTCAGGGAAACTTCCCTCCGGGAGGGGGAAATCATCGCCGTCGTCATCACCAACGCTCCTCTCATCGGGAGAGGGAAATATCCATCAACATCTTCACCAGCACCATGTCCTCCCAAAACCCTAGTTCATCTCTTGTTTCCAATTCTTGTCTCCATGTTCGGGATTGGTACTAGTAGGTTGCTAGTAGTGTTAATTACTCTTTGTAGTTGATGCTAGTTGGTTTATTTGGTGGAAGATCATATGTTCAGATCCTATATGCATATTAATACCCCTCTGATTATGAACATGATTATGCTTTGTGAGTAGTTACGTTTGTTCCTGAGGACATGGGAGAAGTCTTGCTATTAGTAGTCATGTGAATTTGGTATTTGTTCGATATTTTGATGAGATGTATGTTGTGTCTCCTCTAGTGGTGTTATGTGAACATTGACTACATAGCACTTGACCATTATTTGGGCCTATAGGAAGGCATTGGGAATTAATAAGTAGATGATGGGTTGCTAGAGTGATAGAAGCTTAAACCCTAGTTTATGCGTTGCTTCGTTAGGGGCTGATTTGGATCCATATGTTTCGTGCTATGGTTAGGTTTACCTTAATACTTTTGTTGTAGTTGCGGATGCTTGCAATAGAGGTTAATCATACGTGGGATGCTTGTCCAAGTAAGGACAGTACCCAAGCACCGGTCCACCCACATACCAAATTATCAAAGTACCGAACGCGAATCATATGAACGTGATGAAAACTAGCTCGACGATATTCCCATGTGTCCTCGGGAGCGCTTTTCCTTATATAAGAGTTTGTCCAGGCTTGTCCTTTGCTACAAAAAGGATTGGGCCACCATGCTGCACTTTATTTACTTTTGTTACTTGTTGCTCGTTACAAATTATCCTATCACAAAACTATCTGTTGCCACTTATTTCAGTACTTGCAGAGAATACCTTGCTGGAAACCGCTTATCATTTCCTTCTGATCCTCGTTGGGTTCGACACTCTTACTTATCGAAAGGACTATGATAGATCCCCTATACTTGTGGGTAATCATGCCGCATCTTTGCTACTAACATCTTTCAACTTATTTTTCTCTAGGAACATATCAAAAATAAAACAGGGGAGCTAAACGCGAGCTATTGATCTACAACATAGGTATGCTAATACTACCAGGACTAAGTTCATAATAAATTAAAGTTCAATTAATCATATTACTTAAGAACTCCCACTTACATAGACATCCCTCTAATCATCTAAGTGATCACGTGACCCAAATTAACAAAACCATGTCCGATCATCACGTGAGATGGAGTAGTTTTCAATGGTGAACATCACTATGTTGATCATATCTACTATATGATTCACGCTCGACCTTTCAGTCTCAGCGTTCTGAGGCCATATCTGCATATGCTAGGATCGTCAAGTTTAACCTGAGTATTCTGCATGGGCAAAACTGGCTTGCACCCGTTGTAGATGAACGTAGAGCTTATCACACCCGATCATCACGTGGTGTCTCGGCACGACGAACTTTGGCAACGGTGCATACTCAGGTGAGAGATCATCTTATAGTGCTACCGTCAAACAAAGCAGAATAAGATGCATAAAGGATAAACATCACATGCAATTAGTATAAGTGATATGATATGGCCATCATCATCTTGTGCTTGTGATCTCCATCTCTGAAGCACCGTCATGATCACCATCGTCACCGGCGCGACACCTTGATCTCCATCATAGCATCGTTGTCGTCTCGCCAACTATTGCTTCAACGACTATCGCTACCGCTTAGTGATAAAGTAAAGCAATTATAGGGCGATTGCATTGCATACAATAAAGCGACAACCATATGGCTCCTGCCAGTTGCCGATAACTCGGTTACAAAACATGATCATCTCATACAACAAAATATAGCATCACGTCTTGACCATATCACATCACAACATGCCCTGCAAAAACAAGTTAGACGTCCTCTACTTTGTTGTTGCAAGTTTTCCGTGGCCGCTACAGGCTGAGCAAGAACCGTTATTACCTACGCATCAAAACCACAGTGATAGTTCGTCAAGTTAGTGTTGTTTTGACCTTCGCAAGGACCAGGCGTAGCCACACTTGGTTCTACTAAAGTTGGAGAAACTGACACCCGCCAGCCACCTGTGTGCAAAGCACGTCGGTAGAACCAGTCTCGTGTAAGCGTACGCGTAATGTCGGTCCGGGCCGCTTAATCCAACAATATCGCCAAACCAAAGTATGACATGCTGGTAAGCAGTATGACTTGTATCGCCCACAACTCACTTGTGTTCTACTCGTGCATATAACATCTACGCATAAACCTGGCTCGAATGCCATTGTTGGGGAAAGTAGTAATTTCAAAAAAATTCCTATGCACACGCAAGATCATGGTGATGCATAGCAACGAGAGGGAAGAGTATGTCTACATACCCTCATAGAACAAAAGTGGAAGCGTTTATCAACGTGGTTGATGTAGTCGTACACCTTCACGATCCATCCCGATCAAGTACCGAACGTACGGCACCTCCGTGTTCAGCACACGTTCAGCTCGATGACATCCTCGCCTTATTGATCCAGCAAGAGGGGCGAAGTAGTAGATGAGTTTCAGCAGCACGATGGCGGGGTGACGGTGTTGGTGAAGAACAATCTTCGCAGGGCTTCACCTAAACACTACAAAAACTATGACGGGGGATAAACTAGAGGGGACGGGGTTGCCAGCACACGGCTTGGTGTTACTTGATGTCTCTTGGGTGCTAGCCCTACCCCTCTATTTATATGTTGAGCCTTGGGGTCGAAACTTGGAAGAAAAGCCTCCACAAAGTGGGTTTCCCGAAAGGCAAGAGTCCTTCTCGGACTCCAGGGCCAGACGCCAGGGTTCCCGGCGTCTAGACCCAGACGCCAGGGACCCTGGCGTCTGGCCCCTGGACTCCGCAAAACTTCCTTTTGCGCTTTCCAAAAACCTTGTGGGCTTTCCTCTTTGGCCCAAATAAAATGTTCTCGTACCCAAACATTTCGGGAAACATCCGGAACCCCTTCCGGTGAATTCTGGAACCCTTCTGGAGACCAAACACTATTATCCCATATATCAAACTTTATCTCCAGACCATTCCGGAGTTCTTAACCATGTCCGTGATCTTATCCGGAACTCCGAACAACATTCGGTTACCAACATACATAACTCATAAATACTATATCGTCAACGAACGTTAAGCGTGCAAACCCCACGGGTTCGAGAACTATGTAGACATGACCGAGTCACTTCTCTGGTCAATAACCAATAGCGGAACCTGGATGCCCATATTGGCTCCTACATATTCTACGAAGATCTTTATCAGTCGAACCGCATAACAACATACGTTGTTCCCTTTGTCATCTGTATGTTACTTGCCAGAGATTCGATCATCGGTATATCAATACCTAGTTCAATCTCGTTACCGACAAGTCTCTTTACTCATTCCGTAATACATCATCCTGCAACTAACTCATTAGTTACAATGCTTGCAAGGCTTATAATGATGTGTACTATCGAGTGGGCCTAGAGATACCTATCTGACAATCGGAGTGACAAATCCTAATCTTGAAATATGCCAACTCAACAAGTACCTTCGGAGACACCTGTAGAGCACCTTTATAATCACCCAGTTATGTTGTGACGTTTGGTAGCACACAAAGTGTTCCTCCGGTAAACGGGAGTTGCATAATCTCATAGTGATAGGCACATGTATAAGTCATGAAGAAAGCAATAGCAACATTCTAAACGATCAAATGCTAAGCTAACAGAATGGGTCAAGTCAATCACATCATTCTCCTAATGGTGTGATCCCCTTAATCAAATGACAACTCATGTCTATGGTTAGGAGACGTAACCATCTTTGATAAACGAGCTAGTCAAGTAGAGGCATACTAGTGACACTCTGTTTGTCTATGTATTCACACATGTATCATGTTTCCGGTTGATACAATTCTAGCATGAATAATAAACATTTATCATGATATAAGGAAATACATAATAACTTTATTATTGCCTCTAGGGCATATTTCCTTCACGAACCTCGTAGGTTAACCGGAGTATGGTCCGCACCAGAGTGGTACGGCAATCCTTTCTGGATGTCATGTTACTAGACCATGACGAACCTACGAACTATGAGGAAGCAATGATGAGCCCAGATTCCGCAAAATGGCTTGACGCCATGAAACCTGAGATGGGAACCATGTATAAGAACAAAGTGTGGACTTTGGTTGACTTGCCCAATGATCGGCAAGCCATTGAGAATAAATGGATCTTCAAGAGGAAGACTGACGCTAATAGTAGTGTTACTATATACAAAGCTCGAATTGTCGCAAAAAGGTTTTTGACAAGTTCAAAATTTTGACTACGATGAGATTTTCTCACTCGTAGCGATGCTTAAGTCTGTCCGAATCTTGTCAGCAATTGCCACATTTTATGAAATCTGGCCAATGGATGTGAAAATTGCATTCCTTAATGGATTTCTTAAAGAAGAGTTGTATATGATGCAACAAGAAGCTTTTGTCAATCCTAAAGGTGCTAACAAAGTGTGCAAGCTCCAGCGATCCATCTATGGACTGGTGCAAGCATCTTGGAGTTGGAATATATGCTTTGATAAAGTGATCAAATCATATGGTTTTATACAAACTTGCGGTGAAGCCTTTATTTACAAGAAAGTGAGTGGGAGCACTACAACCTTTCTGATAAGTATATGTGAATGACATATTGTTGATCGAAAATGATGTAGAATTTTCTGGAAAGCATAAAGGAGTGTTTGAAAGGAGTTTTTCAAAGAAAGACCTCGGTGAACCTACTTACATATTGAGCATCAAGATCTATAGATATAGATGAAGACACATGATATATTTTTCAATGAGTACATATCATGAAAAGATTTTGAAGTAGTTCAAAAAGGAACAGTCAAAGAAGGAGTTCTTGCCTCTGTTGCAAGGTGTGAAATTGGGTAAAGACTCAAAACCCGACCAGGACAAAAAATAGAAAGAGAATGAAAAGTCATTCCCTATGCCCCAGCCATAGGTTCTATAAAGTATGCTATGTTGTGTACCAGACCTATTGTGTACATCACCAAGAGTTTGGCAAGAGGGCACACTAGTGATCCAGGAGTGGATCACTGAACAATGGTCAAAATTATCCTTATATGACTAAGGAAATATTTCTTGTATATGGAGGTGATAAAAGAGTTCGTCGTGAAGAGCTACGTCGATGCAAGCTTTTGACACCGATCTAGATGACTCTAAGTCTCAATCTAGATACATATTGAAAGTGGGAGCGATTAGCTAGAGTAGCTCCGTGCAGAGTATTGTAGACATAGAAATTTGCAAAATACATGTGGATCTGAATGTTGCAGACCTGTAGACTAAACTTCTCTCACAAGCAAAACATGATCACTCTTTGGGTGTTAATCACATAGCGATGTGAACTGGATTATTGACTCTAGTGAACCCTTTGGGTATTAGTCACATGAAGATGTGAACTAATCACATAAAGATGTGAACTACTGGTGTTAAATCATATGACGATGTGAACTAGATTATTAACTCTAGTCCAAGTGGGAGACTGAAGGAAATATGCCCTACAGGCAATAATAAAGTTGTTATTTATATTTCCTTATATCATGATAAATGTTTATTATTCATGCTAGAATTGTATTAACCGGAAACTTAGTACATGTGTGAATACATAGACAAAAGAAGTGTCCCTAGTATGCCTCTACTAGACTAGCTCATTAATCAAAGATGGTTAAGTTTCCTAGCCAAAGATATGTGTTGTCATTTGATGAACGGGATCACATCATCAGAGAATGATGTGATGGACAAGACCCATCTGTTAGCTTAGCACTATGATCGTTTAGTTTATTGCTATTGCTTTCTTCATAACTTATACAAGTTCCTATGACTATGAGATTATGGAACTCCCGAATACCGGAGGAACGCTTAGTGTGCTATCAAACATCACAATGTAACTGGGTAATTATAAAGATGCTCTACAGGTGTCTTCGATGGTGTTTGACGAGTTGGCATAGATCGAGATTAGGATTTGTCACTCCGATTGTCGGAGAGGTATCTATGGGCCCTCTCGGTAATGCGCATCACTATAAGCCTTGCAAGCAATGTGACTAATGAGTTAGTTGTGGGATATTGCATTACGAAACAAGTAAAGAGACTTGCCGGTACCGAGATTGAACAAGGTATTGAGATACTGACGATCGAATCTCGGGCAAGTAACATACCGATGACAAAGGGAACAATGTATGTTGTTATGCGGCTTGATCGATAAAGATCTTTGTAGAATATGTAGGAGCCAATATTAGCATCTAGGTTCCGCTATTGGTTATTGATTGGAGATGTGTCTCGGCCATGTCTACATAGTTCTCGAACCCGTAGGGTCCGCACGCTTAATGTTCGATGACGATTGGTATTATGAGTTATGTGATTTGATGTACCAAAGGTTGTTCGGAGTCCCGGATGAGATCACAGACATGACGAGGAATCTCGAAATGGTCTAGACGTAAATATTGATATATTGGAAGGCTATATTCGGACATTGGAAAGGTTCCGAGTGATTCGGGTATTTTTCGGAGTACGGGGAGTTACGGGAATTCACCGGGAGAAGTAATGGGCCTTATTGGGCTTTAGTGTAGAAAGGGGAGAAGGGCCAAGAGGTGGCGCGCGCCTCCCCCTGCCCAAACCGAATTGGACAAGGGGTGGGGGCGCGGCCCCCCTTTCCTTCTCCCTCTCCCTCTCTTTCCTTCTCTCCTAGTCCGAGTAGGAAAGAGGAGGGGAATCCTACTTGGACTGGGGAGTCCTAGTAGGATTCCCCACATGTGGCGCGCCCCCTTAGGGCAGGCTACCTCTTCCCTCCCCTCCTTTATATACGTGGCTAGGGGCACCCCTTAGATACACAAATTAATCATTGATCCCTTAGCTATGTGCGGTGCCCCCTCCACCATAATCCACCTTAGTCATATCATAGCGGTGCTTAAGCGAAGCCCTGTTCCGGTAGCATCATCATCACCGTCATCATGCCGTTGTGCTGTCGAAGCTCTCCCTCGACACTCAGCTGGATCAAGAGTTCGTGGGATGTAACCGAGCTGAACGAGTGCAGATCGCGGAGGTGCCGTACTTTCGGTACTAGGACCGGTCGATCGTGAAGACGTATGACTACATCAATCGCGTTGTCATAACGCTTCCGCTTATGTTCTACGACGGTACGTAGACATCACTCGCCACTCTCGTTGCTATGCATCACCATGATAGATCTTGCATGTGCGTAGGAATGTTTTTTGAAATTACTGCGTTCCCCAACAAGACACACATGAATTGGAATTTATTCGAATACTCTATGTGGTTCACTTATATCGTTTGAGCTAGATAATTTTTCTCTAGTGCTTCACTTATATCTTTTTAGAGCACGGTGGTGGTTTTATTTTATAGAAATTATTGATCTCTCATGCTTCACTTATATTATTTTGAGAGTCTTGTAGAACATCATGGTAATTTTCTTCGGTTATGTCGTCACCCCGATTCTAAGTCACACCGATCTAGCATGTAACACCTCATATCACTTTGCGGCCTCACGCACGGTATTCCCACGGGTGTCGCCTTACCATGGCCTGTGACTGTTTGCACCTTTTGGCTCACGTATATGATAGTGTCGCTAGCATCCATATGACAGAGAACCTGGGCCGACATGACTAGTCGTGAACCCAAAGTGGCACTAACTTACGGGGACGTGCATACATGAATCAACATCGAGCATGTCGGTCAGCAGCGTGCGAATCCGGGCTGTAGCACTGGGCTAACATGACTCCGGTGAACCGGGCTGTAGCAGGCTAAGCAGGACTCCAGATGTCACCGCGTGACATTTCCCTGAAGGGACAGACACAGGAATGAAGTGAATCACATGCCGACCAGTCTAAGTGTTCTGGAGCAGTAGTGCTGGGCTAGCAGGACTCCGGGTAGACCGGGTTGTAGCAGACTACCATGGCTCAGTGGAAGCACTAGACTACATTTCCCGATAAGAGAGGCTACCAAGGATAAACAACTAGGTTGTCGGATCCCACACATAGCAATACACGTCACACGTACGCATAACATGCAAGTATGTGTTGTACAACATGGCATCACAACATAACGCAAACTCATATATATAAAGGCCCAAAAGAGCCACATAATACAAACAGGGGTCACATGACCCCTCATTCAGAGCATACAAGCAACGGAAGCATTACATGTCTGAGTACAGACAACTACAAAAGAAAAAGGCTGAGAAGCCTGACTATCTACAAGTCCCTCCCATGGGTACAAGATCGTAGCTGAGGTAACAAGATACTTGTCGAAGTCCAAGCAGTACTACTAGTGAGACAGATGTCTCACCTGCAAAACATAAATAAAGCAAACGTGAGTACAAAGGTACTCAGCAAGACTTACATTAGATCCTATCATACATGCATTAGTATCAAGAAGGCAATGTGGGATTTAGTTGCAGCAAGCCAGCTTTGACTCAATGGCTATCCTGTTTTATCACTACGGGAAACTTCTTTGAGGTGAGGCAGCGCACACAAGTCCACTAACCACCACATTAATACACTACTATGGATTCATCCCCGTCTCCTTATGAGAAGGCCATCCATAGCACTCACACTTGTCTTGAGCATTTTAGAGTATCCATTTCAAGTTGTCTATGTACCACGTAAGCATCCAAGAAGTCCATAACCGAGGGCACGGCTATTCGAATAGATCTTGATAACCCTGTAGTGGTGTACTTCTTCACACACGCTCTCGCCACTTATCACCATCTCCACGTCATGTACCTCGGCAACCTTCAAGCGGAAGCCTGGCGAGGGTGTCGTCCATGACCTGACTAACCACACAAGTCTCTCATCCAGGTTCATCGCCTATTCGGGTTCCTTCCGCAAGGAGATCCGGCCGGGGTGTCGCCCACGGCCCCAAACAATGTGAGCAGGGTTCCCAAGCCCACCAACCGGGTGCCACTTGGTACACCGTGCCACTGTGCCTAGTCTGTCCCAAGCCCACCTGGCCGGGTGCCACTTGGTAGACTACTAACACTACGTACAAACACCAGAAACTAGTTGCGACTCCTGGACAGAGATCAAGTTGATTAATAAGTCGAGAGGGGTCGAGTTACCGGAACCCAATGTGTGGTAGTATCAAGTCATTGGACAACATAAATAGAACTCAGTGCTTAAGGAAAGTTCTAGTGAGACAACCCACCATGTACTCCTACATGGCCTCTCACCGCTACCTTAACCAAATCATGTTCACACACTTCACTCTTAGCATCAGAACATAGAACACTGCACTCCAATTCATTCCCAATGAATCAGACCTGACACACTCTATGCAATAGCAAGCATGGCATGGTAGGAACACAACAATGGCTTCAATCAACTCCTACACATGCTAGTGGGTTTCAACTAGTTACTGTGGCAATGACAGGTCATGCAGAGGAATGGGTTCAACTACTCCAGCACAAAGTAGCAGTTGAATCATTGTTGTCCTAATGCAATAAATGAGAGCAGGAGCGAGAGAGTAGGATTGTATCGGAATGAACAAGGGGGTTTGCTTGCCTGGTAGATCAATAGGGGGGCACTACTCCTCTGACAGGTACTCTGGATTGGTCTCCGGAGCAGGACCTATCGAGAAGCAACGTGTCGACAATCAAACACAAGCATATGCAACAATATGATGTGTGATCATGCCATGAGTATGTGATGTTTGTTTGAGTTAATGCATCTAGCATTCATTTTCATGAAGTCCATTTGAACCAAAGTTTCAAATGCAACTCCAAAATAAGCCTTTATAAATGCCATTCATGTGTTTCCTCATATACAGCATGTATAAGTTGGTTTGTCATGCATGAAAATGGTACAGATGGATAGATTGATTTTTTCTGATATATTTTCATATATAGATTATTTCAATCTGAGCTACGGTTGAATTCCTATGAATTTTTGAAGTTTATATCATTTTCTGGAATTTCTTGACTTATTTTTAAACCAAAAAAATGATATATTGCATCAGCATGACAACAGCATTGCGTCAGCAGGTCAAAGGCGGCTGACCAGGTCAAACCTGACATGTGGGGTCCACACGTTAGTGTCTATGTCTAATCCTAAATTAAATTAAACCTAAACTGGTTTAGTTAATGGGGTTGGGCCCACGCGTCAGTGACCCAATTAGTTAACAGGGTTTAATTAGTTGTTAAACTAATCCTAAATTAGAAATTAGCAGGGCCGGGCCCCACATGTCATTGACTCAGGCGGGGTCCAGCCGGGGTCAAAGTGCGTCAAACCCACCGGCGGCTTGACGCCGGCGAGGCCTGAGACGGCGGCGCGGCTCAGAAAACCGCTACAGGGCCTCATTCGAAGCGCGTCTGGGTGCATTGGAGAGCTCTTGCTCCCGCGCGTCAAACGGTGCAGGTGCTGGGTCGTGGGGAGGCCGGAGCTCGCCAGAGTGGAGCCCGCGGCGGTTGGGGGAGTTCAGGCGTGGGTGCGGGCAGCGTTGCGGTGCACGGCAGGGGCTGCGGTTGGCGGCGTGGGCTTGCTGGGGGGCTGCTGAGCGTGTTGGTGTGCACGGCCGTGAGCTGCGGTGGCCAGGACGACGGCGACGGCATGAACGGCGGCGAGGAGCTACGGCCGTGGTGGCAGACGGGGCTAGAGGGCGCCGGAGGAGGAGAGGAGAGGGGGGTTCGACGGCGGGGCTCACAGCGGACTCGGGGACATTGTCGGAGTGCTTGGGGGAGGCTGGAGTCGGCGGGGCGGTGACAGGGATCCACGGCGGCCGGAGGCAAATATGGCGACGGCGACGGCTCCACGGGGCGCTCCGGCTTGCGTGGCTCGGCGGAGAGCTTCAGAGCGAGGAGGCGGAGCTCCTGCGTGTGTCGGAGAGGCGAGGGGGAGGCGGTGGCTACGGCAATGGCGAGTGGCGGCAACGGCAGCGTTCGGCCGTGCGCGGGAGAGAGACTAGGGGAGGAGGAGAAATGAGAGAGAGAGGGAGAGAGGTGCGGGGCATCGCTGTGGCGTCGTCTAGGCGCGTCGAGGGGGAGCCAGGCAGGCAGGCTGCTGCCGGCGTGGTGCGCTCGCGCTGGGGCGTGCTCCGCTTCTCCTCTACCTTCTGGCAAGAGGAGGGGTATGACTGGCAGCGGTGGTGGGCTGGGCCGGCCTGTTGGGCCACTGGCCAGGCCGTATGTAACATCCCAAATTTTCAATTTGGAATGTTATACATTAGGTCATCATGCATATCATATTTTTCTCGCATTTTCCGATCCTAGAAAATTTCACGCAACTCAAGGACCCTCGGAGAGAGTTGGAAGTTTCATTATTTTCATATTTGGGATTTCTCAAATTTTGAAAATAGGATCATTTGGATTTATTTATTTATCTTCATAAAGTTTTTCCTATAAAAATTTTAAGAGAGGGAATAATATGACTTTCCCAATATTTAGGAAAAATGAAGATATTATAAATAAATCAAGATTTGGTTTTGGAAGATTTATTTTTGCTTAGGCAAAAATGAGCATTTTAAAAATTTATGCATGTTTGCCGTTTTTAAAGTTCTTTTTGTTCGACTCATTTTTAGGAGTCGGGGAAAATTTGTTTTATTTAAATCAGAGTTCATTTGGTATTTTTTTTAATTCGTTTTGTTTTTTTTTTAAAAAAAAATCGCGCCGCCCCCCCCCCCCTGGGCCAAGGCCCAGCCGGCCCAGCCAGCCAGGCCCGGCCCAGCGCCCCGCCTCCCTCTCCCTCGCGCGCACGCCGCCGCCCGAGCGGGAGCTTCCCCGCCGCCGCACGCCTCCCGGAGTCCGGCTCCGACTCGCCGCCCCTGCCCCTCCCCCAAGCCACCCGGCGACCCCCCCCTTTATATGCGCCGCCCCCCCTCTCTCTCACCCCGAGCCGCCCTCGCCCCTCGCCTCCCGACCCGCGCGGAACGCCGCCGCCGCCGGAACGCCGCCGCCGCCGTCCCTCGCCCCTCGCCTCCCGACCCGCGCGGAACGCCGCCGCCGCCGGAACGCCGCCGCCGCCGTCCCTCGCCGACGCCGGGAGCCCCGCCGCCCCTCGCCGCCCCCTCCCGACCCCGCCGCCGACCCCTAGCCCGCCGCCCGGAGCCCCGCCGGCGATCACCGGAGGTAGCCCCGCCCCGATCCGGTTTTCCCTAAAAACCGATCCGGTTTATTTAAAAAAAAAACGTGTTCGGTTTTTTTTTAAAAAAAAAACTAGATTGGTTTTATTTTTCGGTTTTCTTATTTAACAAACGTTCACCGAACCGTTCGTTTCAATGAACGCGTTCGTTGGATTGGTTCTGTTAACGAACGTCCGTTATTTAAACCGTTCGTCGTTTTTCTTTTAATCGGATTTAATCCGTTATTTTTTTGATTCGATTTCCGATCCAATTTTCAAATCTGTTTTATTTCTTGCTCGTTTATCGGAATCAGGTGATTCAAACGCCTGGAGTTTCGTAACGAAACCGCCATTCCGACTAACCAACTTTCACAGAGTTTTGCTACTGTGAAATTTTGACCTAATTTCAGATTTCTAAACCGAGTCGTTCTCTCTCGAGTTCCGACTTTCGATGCCTTATTTGATTCGATTCTTTTGCAACCAGGGTTCTTAAGCTGAACTCCCTGGTTAGATCTTTTATTCGAGATTTCCCTGTGCATTAGATGAGTACTTATTGTATGCTTGTTGTTTGTCTGCGTTAGATCACCCGGAGTGCGCCGCTTGTTACTTCGAATCTCTAGGTCACGCGGATCATCAGCAAGGCAAGTAACACTTGATCATATCTTTCCTACTACCCAGTTTTATTGCATTAGATCAAACCCTCAAACACTTGCATTGTTTAGGATCTAAATTAAATTGTGGGATTGGGAAGTAGAATTGAGGTAGTACCTATTACCTGTTACTTATGAAACCTTGGGAGTTACTTCTACGTTTGCTTATTATGCTATGCTATGCTAGTAGACGTGGATTGGGTGAGTGAATATCCATGACAGATGTGAGATTGTTAATTAATGGTTTATCTAAGGTGGCAACCTAAACACACATCTGGGTGGATTGAGGCACCTAGTTTCCATCAGGACTTGCCTGTATTTCTTCGGACCGCCACCCAGGCTCTAAGGGATCATAAGATATTTCAAATTGGAAACTTCCGTGTGCAGCCACAAGCCAATTATGGGCTCTGGCGTAGTTGATTAAGTTGTGCGAACTCTTACGGGTAGGCTAGCTGATGTAGGGGATGTAGGTTGGTACGGTCTACCCGCATGTAAGGTGCTAGCGCTTCTGAAAGACTATGTCTCGGTCATCCGTTTCTCAAACACCATGTAGTGCGAGAAAACAAACGGAGGCGATCGAGTCTTGTGGGGAAAAGTGCGCAAACCTCTGCAGAGTGTATAAACTAATCATGATTAGCCGTGTCCCCGGTTATGGACGTTTTGAGTATCTGGTAATTGAATATCATGTGAATCTCAACATGTTACCTCTAATAAAAGCTATTGGGTTTTAATGAGTACTTTTAATTGGGATTGAGGATGCTGTCAACCATTCTGAATGTTTAACAACCACCATGATAGTTAAACAAAATTATTCCTTTGATGTAGGGAAAAATTGGCTTTTCGCAAAACTGTAACCATAGAGCCTTACCACCAGCCAAATATGCATGTAGTATAGGCTTATTGTTTCATTACTCTCTATGTGTTACATTGCCAGCATATTCCATGTGCTGACCCGTTTTCGGGCTGCAACTTTCATGTTGCAGACTTTTCAGACGACGAGTAAGGAATTTAGGTCGTGGTTCTATACTCAGTGATGCCGATGGAGTTGATGGACTCACTTATCTTCCAAGCCTTCCGCTGTTATCGTTATCAGATGGCCTTAAGCCATATTTATTGTAATAAGTCCTCTTCTGGACAATCGATGTAATAAGTGTGTGATTGCTACTCTGCTATAAATCCTTCGAAGTACTGTGTGGTGTCAGCATTACTGATCCAGGGATGACACCTGAGCACAGAGACTTGATCCATTCGGGTCTGGTCGCTACACCGTAGGTAAGCACATGTAAGCCTTTTCCCTTCTTTTGTTTTCTTTTCTAATTTTTCTGACATTTGTTTTGACCTAGTAATAATACTAAATCATTTTATTTACTTCTGTCAAATTTTGTAGGGAACTAGGGGATTAATCCAAAGCCCCTCACCAAAATTCAGAATTTTTGGACATATATTATATATATAGCAAATATATATCCAAAGCAATTAATTACTGGATTAATTCCAAATGCCCAAAATAAATACTTATGAGCTCTTAAAAATATTGGTTTGATTTTCATCTCTGTCCAATATTTTCATAGAGCAACATGAGCATTTTCTTGGACCTTTTTGGAGCAATTTTTTATTTGGGTTATTTCCAGAAATGATTCTGAGGGTTTCACAAATCCCCATTTCAAATTTCGATGAAATTTAAACATGATGCAAACATGAAGGCTAGCCTAGGTCATACCAGAACTAGGGATGTGACAACTCGTCCCCACTCGAAAGAATCTCGTCCCGAGGTTCAGGGGTCGGCGGAAAGAAAGTGGGGTACTCAAGTCGAAGATGATCTTCACGCCCCCAGGTAGCTTCTCTCTCGGAATGATGAGACCACTGAACCTTGGGAAACTTGATGTTATGACGTCGAGTGACATGCTCTGCTTGATCAAGGATGCAAACAGGATACTCTCGATATGTGAGGTTATCTTGGAGATCAAGCGTTTCGTGGTCCACTCTGCGGATGGGATCCGAGAAGCAACTCCTGAGTTGAGAGACGTGGAAGACATCATGTACTCAAGAAAGATGTGGGGGTAGTTCCAACTGGTAGGCAACCTCTCCTCATTTAGCGAGAATATGAAAAGGACCAATGTAATGAGGAGCCAACTTGCCATTGATACCGAAACGATGGGTACCCTTCAAAGGGGTAACCCGAAGGTAAGCCTTGTCGCCAACTTCATAAGCCACTTCCTTATGACGATGGTCATACTGGCTCTTTTGACGAGATTGGACTGTTTTCAAATTCTCATGAATGATGCGAACTTGCTCTTCTGCCTCCTGAATCATGTCCGGTCCAAAGAATTGTCTTTCACCGGTTTCTGACCAGTTCAGAGGTGTTCGACATCTTCGTCCATACAGAACCTCAAAAGGAGATTTCTTGAGGCTGGATTGGTAGCTATTGTTATAAGCAAACTTAGCGAAGGGAAGACACTTCTACCAATCCATACCGAATGAGATAACACAAGCTCTAAGCATGTCTTCGAGAATTTGGTTGACCCTTTCCACCTGACCACTTGATTGAGGGTGGAAAGCGGTACTGAAGGAAAGATGGGTGCCCATTGCAGTTTGGAAACTCTCCCAGAAATGAGAAGTGAAAAGACTGCCACGGTCTGAATTGATCTCTAGTGGAACACCATGAAGTGACACTATTCGAGAAATATATAAGTCAACGAGCTGACTAGGAGTGATACTCTCTCGTACAGGTAGGAAGTGAGCCACTTTGGAAAGACGATCGATGACTACGAAGATAGCATTATTCCCTCTCTTGGTCCTGGGAAAGCCAGTGATGAAGTCCATACCAACTTTATCCCATTTCCATTCAGGAATAGCTAAAGGCTGAAGGGCGCCAGCAGGCCTTTGATGCTCTACCTTAACGCGACGACAAACATTGCAGTTAGCAATAAACTGAGCAATTTCTCTCTTCATCCTAGTCCACCAGAACCTCTGGCGCAGGTCTTGATGCATTTTGGTACTACCTGGATGAATCGTGAGAAGAGATTCATGGGCCTCCTTAAGGATTAATTGCCGAAGATGTTGCTTCTTGGGAACCACCAGACGATTCCCGAAGAAAACAACACTTTGATCATCTATAGAGAAACTACCAGCAATGCCCTTGGCAATGTTTCTCTTGATTCGGGTAATCCCCGTATCATGCTTCTGGGCTTCTATGATATGATCCACAAGAGTACGTTTCGCCACCAAGGTAGAAAGGAATCCGTGAGGAGCAATGTGAAGGTTGAGCTTACATAACTCCTCATGGAGAAGTGGTTGGCCCTGTTGCAACATGAGATTGTTGCAATAGGACTTACGACTTAGCGCATCAGACATGACATTGCCCTTGCCTGGGGTGTAGGTAATCCCTAAGTCGTAATCTGAGATCAACTCCAACCAACGTCTTTGCCAAAGTTCAAATCTGGTTCGGTGAAGATATACTTGAGACTCTGGTGGTCGGTGTAAATCTCGCAACGTTTACCGAGAAGGTAATGTCGCCATGTCTTAAGTGCATAGACTACGGCTGCAAGCTCTAGATCATGTGTAGGATAATTCTCCTCATGTGGATGCAACTGTCGAGATGCATAGGCAATCACATGGCAATCTTGCATACGAATGCAACCTAGTCCTTGTCGTGAGGCATCACAAAAGATAACAAAGTCCTTAGTGAAATCCGGTGGCACAAGTATGGGAGCAGAAGTCAGGCGCCTTTTCAGTTCCTGAAAACTGTGCTCACACTATGGGGACCACTCAAACTTTTTATCTTTCTTGAGAAGTTCCGTGAGAGGTTTGGCCACTTTGGAGAAGTTCTCAACGAAGCGGCGACAATAACTGGCTAGACCAAGGAAACTCATAACTTGCTTAACTATTTCTGGCGGAGTCCAATCAAGAATGGCCTGAACTCTCTCGGGATTGACAACAATGCCCTTGCCTGAGATCATGTGGCCGAGATAGGTCACTTTTGGCAACCAAAATTCGCACTTGGAGAACTTGGCATAAAGGCGGTGCTCTCTGAGTTTCTCTAACAGAAGTCTAAGATGTTCGGCATGCTCTTCCTCGCTCTTCAAGTAAATAAGAATATCATCGTGGTAAACCACGACGAACTTATCTAAGTACTCCATGAAGATCGAGTTCATCAAGCGAGAGAATGTAGCTGGAGCATTGGTTAGACCAAAGGACATGACGGTGTACTCATACTGGCCATAACGAGTGACAAAAGCCGTCTTAGGAATGTCCCCATTTCTGATCTTGATTTGGTGGTAGCCTAACCTCAAATCCATCTTCGAAAAGACTAAGGATCCAGCGAGCTGATTATACAGATCGTTGATCCTGGGGAGCGGATACTTGTTCTTTATCGTGACCAAATTAACGGGACGATAATCTACAACCATTCAGTCCGTACCATCCTTCTTCTTGACGAAGGGGACGGGGCAAGCCCAGGGAGAAGAACTGGGACAGATGAAACCCTTTTGCAAGGATTCATCGAGTTGTTTCTTAAGCTCAGCTAGTTCTAAGGGTGCCATCTTGTAAGGTATCCTAGAAATTGGAGCGGTTCCTGGGATAAGATCTATGACAAACTCTACATCTCTGTCAGGTGGAATACCTGGCAGTTCCTCTGGAAATACATCCGGAAAGTCACGGACTACCAGGATATCTTCAAGGTCTGGAAGAGGGCTGGCATTAAGAGAATAGAGTTGACGCTTTGCAACTCTGGTGGAGACAGTGACTATCTTGCCAGATGGGTGTGTAAGATGAACGGACCTGGTGTAACAATCAATCTTGGCATAATGAGCTTTCATCCAGTCCATACCCAAGATGATGTTAATATCTATAGACTTGAGGGCTATAAGTGATGCAAGGAATACAAGTCTGTCAATAAAGATTTCATTACCATGGCTTACACTAGAAGTTTGCCATTTGGATCCAGGAGTTTGAATGACTAGTAGAGAGGGCATATCACAAAATGACATGTTGTGCAAGTTAGCATAGCTTTCGAAAATGAAGGAATGAGATGCTCCAGTGTCGAGTTGAACCGATGTTGGATGGCAGTTGACAAGGAGTGTACCAAGAACGACATCCGGATTATCATGAGCGTCTTTAGCTGAGACGTGATGCACATGTCCACGTTCAGTGGAAGCTGACTTGACACTGATTGTCCTGCGTGATGGCTTACCATGAAGAACAGACTCCTCGGGCTGGGGTGGAGCATAGTTGGCTTGAGAGCAGTCACGTGCATAGTGTCCTGGCTCTCCGCATGTGAAGCAAATCCCTGAGGTAGGACGTGGACCCGCATTGACAAGCGGTCTACCAGTAGGCCTTGGTGGAGCATGTAACTGAACTGGGTGAGGCGCCACATAAGAGGGCCTCGGTGAATAATTGGGTGGAAGAGCAGAGTTCGGAACCCAAATCCGGTGCTTCTACGAAGTAGAACCGGAGGAAGAACCCAAATCACGGGTGTGCTTACGAGACTCCTCGTAAGTGAGTTGAGCTGTCTCTGCATTAATGGCCTTGTTCACAAGAGCCTGGAATGTATTTCAATGATGCAAGGAAGATCACGACGCAACTTGGGGTTGAGACCCTTCCGGAACCTAGCCTGCTTCTTGGCGTCCGTGGACACCTCTTCTGTAGCATAGCGGGCGAGGTTCTCAAACTCTCTACTGTAAGCATCAACAGCCATCTTACTCTGGGTGAAACTACAGAACTCTTCTCTGTTGCGATCAATGAGAGCCTGAGGAATGTGATGCTCACGAAAAGCCTTAATGAAATCTCTCCAGGTGGGTATCTGTCCAGCTGGAAGCGTAGCCCCATAGTTCTGCCACCAATTACTAGCAGGACCTTCCAAGTGATATGCAGCATAGGTGACCTTGTCACCTTGATCTACGTTCGCAGAACGCAGCTTAATAATGACACTACAGAGCCAGTCATCTGCATCGAGTGGTTCAATAGAATGATGGAAGGTAGGTGGTTTTAAACCAAAGAAATCATAGATGGTCGCCGACTCTCTGCACTGGGGTGCGGTGTTCTCCTCGATACGTGCTAACAAGCGGTTAGACTCACGCTTGTTCCTCTCCATCTCTAACATGAACTCTGCCAATGAAGACTGGTTGGGAGGATCCTCATCCCTACCATCTCTGTGGTTCCGACTACGAGCAACAAAACTTCGGTTAACCGGCAACATCCTGAAGAACGAAACCAAGGAAAACAAGGATGGACTCAGCATCATCATAAGGATGTAGAAGGTAGCACAAGAATTTAGTATCTCTCAAACTCCTAGGACAATTCCGGCAGCATAACGGCAGTAAAATGCTCAAAATGAGACATCCTGCAAATGATGGGGTAGTACCAAACTCAACATCATCACTCAAGGTTCTGAGATATTACTAAACAGGCTACACCGGAGGTACTCGAACTGGGATATGACTCAGATCAACCAACCCTTAGAGACTACGGAGTAGTAACACGTGATCCTGATAGACGGAAGAGAAAGCCTAGTTCCTTAACCCCGTAGGAAAGATAGGATGACTCAGATCAGAAGGCATGAGGTATAAGGAGTAAAAATAGACTAACGTTCCCTTCCACAATCAATTCCCTTATATAACTAAAGAGTTTCTAGACTCAACTTCGACCAGGTTGGCTTGGTAATCCTACAGGCAGTCAAGCTCTGATACCAAAGCTGTTGGGACCCCGATTCTAAGTCACACCGATCTAGCATGTAACACCTCATATCACTTTGCGGCCTCACGCATGGTATTCCCACGGGTGTCGCCTTACCATGGCTCACGTATATGATAGTGTCGCTAGCATCCATATGACAGAGAACCCGGGCCGACATGATTAGTCGTGAACCCAAAGTGGCACTAACTTACGGGGACATGCATACATGAATCAACATCGAGCATGTCAGTCAGCAGCGTGCGAATCCGGGCTGTAGCACTAGGCTAACAGGACTCTGGTGAACTGGGCTGTAGCAGGCTAGGCAGGACTCTGGATGTCACCGCGTGACATTTCCCCGAAGGGACAGACACAGGAACGAAGTGAATCACATGCCGGCCAGTCTAAGTGTTCCGGAGCAGTAGTGCTTGGCTAGCTGGACTCCGGGTAAACCGGGCTGTAGCGGACTACCATGGCTCAGTGGAAGCACTAGGCTACATTTCCCCATAAGAGAGGCTACCAAGGATACACAACTAGGTTGTAGGATCCCACACATAGCAATACATGTCACACGTACGCATAACATGCCAATATGTGTTGTACAACATGGCATCACAACATAACGCAAACTCATATAGATAAAGGCCACAAAGAGCCACATAGCGTTAAATACAAATAGGGGTCACATGACCCATCATTCAGAGCATACAAGCAACGGAAGCATTACATGTCTTAGTACAGACAACTACAAAAGAAAAAGGCTGAGAAGCCTGACTATCTACAAGTCCCTCCCAGGGGTACAAGATCGTAGCTGAGGTAACAAGCTACTCATCGAAGTCCAAGTGGTACTACTAGTGAGACAGATGTCTCACCTGCAAAACATAAATAAAGAAAACGTGAGTACAAAGGTACTCAGCAAGACTTACATCAGATCCTATCATACATGCATTAGTATCAAGAAGGCAATGTGGGATTTAGTTGCATCAAGCCAGCTTTGACTTAGTGGCTATCATGTTTTATGACTACGAGAAACTTCTTTGAGGTGAGGCAGCGCACACGAGTCCACTAACCACCACATCAATACACTACTATGGATTCATCCCCGTCTCCTTACGAGAAGGCCATCCATAGCACTCACACTTGTCTTGAGCATTTTAGAGTATCCATTTCAAGTTGTCTATGTACCACGTAAGCATCCAAGAAGTCCATAACCGAGGACATGGCTATTCGAATAGATCATGATAACCCTGCAGTGGTGTACTTCTTCACACATGCTCTCACCACTTATCACTATCTCCATGTCATGTACCTCGGCAACCTTCAAGCGGAAGCCTGGCGAGGGTGTCGTCCATGACCTGACTAACCACACAAGTCTCTCATCCAGGTTCATCGCCTATTCGGGTTCCACCCGCAAGGAGATCCGGCCGGGGTGTCGCTCACGGCCCCAAACGATGTGAGCAGGGTTCCCAAGCCCACCATCCGGGTGCCACTTGGTACACCGTGCCACTATGCCTAGTCTGTCCCAAGCCCACCTGGCCGGGTGCCACTTGGTACACTACTAACACTACCTACAAACACCAGAAACTAGTTGCTACTCCTGTACAGAGATCAAGTTGATTAATAAGTCGAGAGGGGTCGAGTTACCGGAACCCAATGTGTGGTAGTATCGAGTCATTGGACAACATACATAGAACTCAGTGCTTAAGGACGGTTCTAGTGAGACAACCCACAATGTACTCCTACATGGCCTCTCACCGCTACCTTTACCAAATCATGTTCACACACTTCACTCTCAGCATCAGAACATAGAACACTGCACTCCAATTCATTCCCAATGAATCAGACCTGACACACTCTAAGCAATAACAAGCATGGCATGGTAGGAACACAACAATGGCTTCAATCAACTCCTACACATGCTAGTGGGTTTCAACTAGTTACTTTGACAATGACAGGTCATGCAGAGGAATGGGTTCAACTACCGCAGCACATAGTAGCAGTTGAATCGTTGTTGTCCTAATGCAATAAATGAGAGCAGGAGCGAGAGAGTAGGATTGTATCAGAATGAACAAGGGGGTTTGCTTGCCTTGTAGATCAATAGGGGGGCACTGCTCCTCTGACAGATACTCTGGATCGGTCTCCGGAGCAGGACCTATCGAGAAGGAACGGTGTCGACAATCAAACACAAGCATATGCAACAATATGATGCGTGATCATGGCATGAGTATGTGATGTTTGTTTGAGTTAATGCATCTAGCATTCATTTGCATGAAGTCCATTTGAACCAAAGTTTCAAATGCAAATCCAAAATAAGCCTTTATAAATGCCATTCATGTGTTTCCTCATATACAGCATGTATAAGTTGGTAGGTGGTTTTCCTGATAATTTTTCATATATAAATTATTTCCTGATAATTTACAGATTGAATTTTCCTGATAATTTTTCATATATAAATTATTTCAATCTGAGCTACGGTTGAATTTCTATGAATTTTTGAAGTTTATATCATTTTCTGGAATTTCCTGATTTATTTTTAAACCAGAAAAATGATATATTGCGTCAGCATGACAGCAGCATTGCGTCATCAGGTCAAAGGCGGCTGACCAGGTCAAACCTGACGTGTGGGGTCCACACGTCAGTCTCTGTGGCTAATCCTAAATTAAATTAAACCTAAACTGATTTAGTTAATGGGGTTGAGCCCACGCGTCAGTGACCCAATTAGTTAGCAGGGTTTAATTAGTTGTTAAACTAATCCTAAATTAGAAATTAGCAGGGCCCGGCCCCACATGTCATTGACTCAGGCGGGGTCCAGCCAGGGTCAAAGTGGGTCAAACCCACCGGCGGCTTGACGCCGGCGAGGCCCGAGACGGCGGCGCGGCTCGGAAAACCGCTACAGGGCCTCGTTCGAACCGCGTCTGGGTGCGTTGGAAAGCTCTTGCTCCCGCGCATCGAACGATGCAGGTGCTGGGTCGTGGGTGGGCCGGAGGTCGCCAGAGTGGAACCCGCGGCGGTTGCCGGAGTTCGGGCGTGGGTGCGGGCAGCATTGCGGTGCATGGCAGGGGCTGCGGTTGGCGGCATGGGCTTGCTGGGGGCCTGCTGAGCATGTTGGCGTGCGCGGCCGTGAGCTGCGGTGGCCAGGACGACGGCGGCGGCATGAACGGCGGCGAGGAGCTACGGCCGTGGTGGCAGCCGGGGCTAGAGGGCGCCGGAGGAGCAGAGGAGAGGGGGGTTCGACGGCGGGGCTCACAGCAGACTCGGGGACGTCGTCGGAGCACTCGGGGGAGGCTGGAGTCGGCGGGGCGGCGATAGGTATCCACGGCGGCCGGAGGCGAAGATGGCGACGGCGACGGCTCCACGGGGCGCTCCGGCTTGCGTGGCTCGGTGAAGAGCTTCAGAGCGAGGAGGCAGAGCTCCTGCACGGGGGAGGCGGTGACTACGGCAATGGCGAGTGGCGGCGATGGCAGCGTTCGGCCGTGCGCGGGAGAGAGACCAGGGGTGGGGGAGAAACGAGAAAGAGAGAGGGAGAGAGGTGTGGGGCGTCGCCGTGGCGTCGTCTAGGCGCGTCGAGGGGGAGCCAGTCAGGCAGGCTGCTGTCGGCGTGGCGCGCTCGCGCTGGGGTGTGCTCCGCTTCTCCTCTGCCTTCTGGCAAGAGGAGGGGGATGACTGGCAGAAGTGGTGGGCTGGGCCGGCCTGTTGGGCAACTGGCCAGGCCGTAGGTAAGCACCGGTAAGCCTTTTCCCTTCTTTTGTATTCTTTTCTAATTTTTCTAACATTTTTTTGACCTAGTAATAATACAAAACCATTTTATTTACTTCTGTCAAATTTTGCAGGGACCTAGGGGATTAATCCAAAGCCCCTCACCAAAATTCAGAATTTTTGGACATATATTTATTTATATAGCAAATATATACCCAAAGCAATTAATTACTGGATTAATTCCAAATGCCCAAAATAAATACTTATGAGCTCTTAAAAATATTGGTTTGATTTTCATCTCTGTCCATTATTTTCTGAGAGCAACATGAGCATTTTCTTGGACCTTTTTGGAGCAATTTTTTTATTTGGGTCACTTCCAGAAATGATTCTGAGGGTTTCACAAATCCCCATTTCAAATTTCGATGAAATTTAAACATGATGCAAACATGAAGGCTAGCCTAGGTCATACCAGAACTAGGGATGTGACAGGTTATAAAATTAGTCCTAATATGATGGGCATCCAAGATGGGTATAATAAAAAATTTCATATAGAGTGCATTAAATACTATGAGAGGTTTGATACTTGATAATTGTTTTGAGATATAAAGATGGTGATATTAGAGTCGTGCTAGTTGAGTAATTGTGAAATTGAGAAATACTTTTGTTGTGGTTTGCAAGTCGCGTAGCATGCACATATGTTAACCGTTGTGTGAAAAATTTGAAGCATGAGGTGTTCTTTGAATGCCTTCCTTATGAGTGGCGGTCGGGGACGAGCGATGGTCTTTTCCTACCAATCTATCCCCCTAGGAGCATGTGCATTGTGCTTGGTTTTGATGACTTGTAGATTTTTGCAATAATTATGTGAGTTCTTTATGACTAATGTTGAGTCCATGGATTATACGCACTCTCACCCTTCCACCATTGCTAGCCTCTCTTGTGCCGTGCAACTTTCACCGGTACCATAAACCCATCATTTACCTTCCTCAAAACAGCCACCATACCTAGCTATTATGCATTTCGATAGCCATTCCGAGATATATTGCCATGCAACTTTCCACCATTCCGTTTATTATGACACTCTCCATCATTGTCATATTGCTTTGCATGATCATGAAGTTGACATCGTATTTGTGGCAAAGCCACCTTCATAATTCTTTCATACATGTCACTCTTTATTCATTGCACATCCCGGTACACTGCCGGATGTATGCACATAGAGTTATATTTTGTTCTAAGTATCGAGTTGTAATTCTTGAGTTGTAAGTAAATAAAAGTGTGATGATTTTCATTATTAGAGCATTGTCCCATGTGAGGAAAGGATGATGGAGACTATGATTCCCCCACAAGTCGGGATGAGATTCTGGACGAAAAAAGGGAGGCCATAAAAAAAGAGAAAAAGGCCCAAACAAATAAAAAATGAGAGAAAAAGAGAGAAGGGGTAATGTTACTATCCTTTTTCCACACTTGTGCTTCAAAGTAGCACCATGATCTTCATGATAGAGAGTGTCTTATTTTGTCACTTTCATATACTAGTTGGAATTTTTCATTATAGAACTTGGCTGGTATATTCCAATGATGGGCTTCCTCAAAATGCCCTAGGTCTTCGTGAGCAAGCAAGTTGGATGCACACCCACTTAGTTTCTTTTGTTGAGCTTTCATATATTTATAGCTCTAGTGCATTCGTTGCATGGCAATCCCTACTCCTTGCATTGACATCAATTGATGGCCATCTCCATAGCCAGTTGATTAGCCGCGTCAATGTGAGACTTTCTCCTTTTTGTCTTCTCACACAACCTCCATCATCACATTCTATTCCACCGATAGTGTTATGTCCATGGCTTGCGCTCAGATATTGCGTGAAAGCTAAAAGAGTTTGAAAAGGCTAAGTATGAAACAATTGCTTGGCTTGTCATCGGGGTTGTGCATGATGGGAGAATTTTGTGTGACAAAAATGAAGCATGGCCAAACTATATGATTTTGTAGGGATAAGCTTTCTTTGGCTATGTTATTTCGATAAGACATAATTGCTTGGTTAGCATGCTTGAAGTATTATTATTTTTATGTCAATATTAAACTTTTCTCTAGAATCTTTTGGATCTAAACATTCATGCCGCAATAAAGAGGATTGCATTGAAAATTATATTAGGTAGCATTCCACATCAAAAATTCTGTTTTTATCATTTACCTACTCGAGGACGAGCAGGAATTAAGCTTGGGGATGCTGATACATCTCCAACCTATCTATAATTTTTGATTGTTCCATGCTATTATATTATCTGTTTCGGATGTTTAATGGTATTTAATATACTCTTTTATATTATTTTTGGGACTAACCTATTAACCGAATGCCTAGTGCAAATTGGTGTTTTTGCCTATTTCAGTGTTTGTAGAAAAGGAATATCAAACGGAATCCAAACAGAACAAAACCTTCGCGAGGATCTTTCTTGGAACAAATGCAATCCAGGAGACTTGGAGTGGAAATCAGAGACGCGACGAGGCGGCCACGAGGCAGGAGGGCGCGCCCAGGTGGTAGGCGCACCCCCACCCACGTGGGCCCCTCATAGCTCCACCTACCTACTTCTTTCGCCTATATATACTCTTATACCCTGAAAACATCCAGGGAGCCACGAAACCACTTTTGCACCACCGCAACCTTCTGTAACCGTGAGATCCCATCTTGGGGCCTTTTCCGGCGATCTGCCGGAGCAGGATTCGATCACGGAGGGCTTCTACATCAACACCATAGCCTCTCCGATGATGTGTGAGTAGTTTACCACAGACCTTTGGGTCCATAGCTATTAGCTAGATGTCTTCTTCTCTCTCTTTGATTCTCAATACAAAGTTCTCCTCGATGTTCTTGGAGATCTATTCGATGTAATACTTTTTGCGGTGTGTTTGCCGAGATCCAATGAATTGTGGGTTTATGATCAAGATTATCTATGAACAATATTTGATTCTTCTCTGAATTCTTATATGCATGATTTGATATCTTTGCAAGTCTCTTCAAATTATCGGTTTAGTTTGGCCTACTAGATTGATCGTTCTTGCAATGGGAGAAGTGCTTAGCTTTGGGTTCAATCTTGCGGTGCTCGATCCCAGTGACAGAAAGGGAGCCGGCACGTATTGTATTGTTGCCATCGAGGATAAAAATATGGGGTTTATATCATATTGCTTGAGTTTATCCCTCTACATCATGTCATCTTGCCTAATGCGTTACTCTGTTCTTATGAACTTAATACTCTAGATGCATGCTGGATAGCGGTTGATGTGTGGAGTAATAGTAGTAGATGTAGAATCATTTCGGTCTACTTGACACGGATGTTATGCCTATGTTCATGATCATGCCTAGATATTCTCATAACTATGCGATTTTATATAAATTGCTCGACAGTAATTTGTTCACCCACCGTAATATATGCTATCTTGGGAGAAGCCACTAGTGAAACCTATGGCCCCCGGGTCTACTTTACATCATATAAGTTTCCGATCTATAATTCTAGTTTACTATTTATTTTGCAATCTTTACTTTTCAATCTACACAACAAAAATACCAAAAATATTTATCTTATTATCTTTATCAGATCTCACTTTTGCAAGTGGACGTCAAGGATTGACAACCCCTTAATCGCGTTGGTTGCAAGGTTCTTGCTAGGCGATTTGCGTGTAGTCTCCTACTGGATTGATACCTTGGTTCTCAAAAACTGAGGGAAATACTTACGCTACTTTGCTGCATCACCCTTTCCTCTTCAAGGGAAAACCAACGCATGCTCAAGAGGTAGCAGACGTCAGCCGTAGGAAAGGAAGGATGAAGGCTAGCCCCCTCTTTCCTTCTCTTGCACACCCTAGTAAAGGAAAGGGGGGCGCCTCCCCTCCTGCCTTCTCCTCTACTCCTTAGGGAGGCAAGAGGGGGGGCACGGCCAGGGCAGGCACCTAGGGCAGCCTCCCCTCCCCCCTCCACCTATATATATGAGAGGAAGGGAGGGGGCAACACATAGACCATGATTCCCGAGCCATGTGCGGCGCCCCTCTTCCTCTAGTTCGTCCTCCGTCCTAAACTGTTGAGCTTGGTGAAGTTCTGCAGAATAGTTTCACCACCACCGTCACCACACCGTCGTGCTGTCGGAACTCGTCTACTGCTTCGCCCCTCTTGCTGGATTGAGAAGGTGAGGGCTTCATCGAGCTGAACATGTGCTAAACGCGAAGGTGTTGTACGTTTGATACTTGATTGGGACGGATCGTGAAGGTGTATGACTACATCAACCGCGTTGAGAAACGCTTCCGCTTAGCGATCTACAAGAGTATGTAGATGCTCTCCCCCTCTCGTAGCTATGTATCTCCATGGATAGATCGTGCGTGTGCATAGAATTTTTTTCCATGCAATGTTCCCCAACAGTGGTATCATGAGCCAGGTCTATGCATAGATGATATGTACAGTAGAACACAAAGGAGTTGTGGGCGGTGATATTCATATTGCTTCCCACCAATGTCTTATTTTTATTCAGCTGCATTGTGTGATGAAGCGGCTCGGACCAACCTTACATGTCTACGTACATGAGACTGGTTCCACCAACTGACATGCAACTTATTTTTCATAAAGGTGGCTGGCGGGTGTCGTTTTCTACCACTTTAGTTGAATCAGATTTGAGTACGGTGGTCCTTACAGAAGATTAAATAGACCTTGCAGAAGATTAAATAGCAACTTGATAATCACCTTGTGGTTTTGTGTAGGTAAGAAAGGTTCATGCTAGTTGCCCATAGCAGCCACGTAAAATTTGCAACAATAAAATAGAGTACGCCTAACTAATTTTTGCAAGGCATGTTCTCATGTGCTATGGTCAAGATGTGATATGATATATGTTTATGTATGATATGATCATGTTCTCTAATAAGTTCATGACTTGCATGTCGATGAGGGCGACAACTAGCAGGAGCCTTAGGGTTGTATTTAATTATTGTATGACCTATGTGTAAATCACTAATCCCCATGTAATTGCTTTACTTTATCGCTATGCGTTAGCAATAGTTGTAGAAGAAATAGTTGGCAAGACAACCCCGAAGCAACGATGGAGATCAAGGTGTCGTGCTAGTGACAATGGAGATCATGCTGATGCTTTGGAGATGGAGATCAAAAGCACAAGATGATGATGGCCATATCAAGTCACATATTTTGATTGCATGTGATCACTACTGCAGGATGCTGCTAACGCGACACTACGATCAGAGACCCTTCGAGAAACTGTGTGCAATGCAATAATCACAAACGGTGGTGTATGAAAACCGTCAAAAATGTATAAAACGTTTACGATGACGGATGCCTCAAACACGGTTCAGGTTTTAGTTGCGTGTACGTTGAAGGGCATACGGTTCAGTTCAATTAACTGTTTGCGATGAGGAGGAACAAAAGAAACAGGCAGCTAGATGAAGGCATGTGCGATACACAACATATGGTTCACTCGGATGAACTGTTTGTGATTAGGCAACACAAAAGAAACGGGCATCCATATTAAGGTGTGTGCGATATATAGCATACGGTTCACTCGGATGAACTGTTTGTGATTAGGCAACACAAAATAAATGGTCAGCCAGATCAAGGTGTGTGCAATATATGCATGCGGTTCACTCGGCCCTTTGTCGTCAGTGTGTGACCTCTGTGGCAACCGTTCGCTCCCCAGGCGCCTCTACATGTACCGTGGAAACCATCCACCGACTCTTCACCT
The DNA here is from genome assembly GCF_018294505.1 of Triticum aestivum. Taxonomy (NCBI): domain Eukaryota; kingdom Viridiplantae; phylum Streptophyta; class Magnoliopsida; order Poales; family Poaceae; genus Triticum; species Triticum aestivum. The sequence goes on along the minus strand of NC_057800.1, from coordinate 514,762,929 downwards.
TTCCCTCTCGATTTGGAACTGGTGTCGCACGCTAGCTCTTCCTCCCTCCTCCATTTGCCTTCACCCTTCCTTATGCCATTGTTTGATCGTCTTCTCCATGGAGGGAACAGGACGAAAATGATCCCGTTATTCTTGCCCCGATCTAAATGATGACACGGTGGAGGAACTCATTGATCAGTGCTACGTAATCACCTCGGCTAGCATGGCAGGTTCGTTCAAGACCATTCTCGACTCAACTAATAACATCATTACAAGGAACCCAAGGGTCCAGGAGCGGTTTGATCTCCCCTATATTCTTCGTCGTGACCCTGCTGACTGGCACGGGGATGAGGGAAGCCTCGGCTTGTGTAAGTTGATGCCGCTTGATAATGATACGTATGATATTAAGATGCCATCGCTTGAGGGTAAGGCTTGGGCAGGCGCAAATGGAGATTGGGTTGTTTATATTGGGTACAACTGCGAGTGGGAACTTCTGAATGTGTACACTCGTCACCGGGTTCCACTTCCAAAAATCTTAGACGACTGCCCAGAGGTTGAGTACACCGGTATTCTAACTGAGTTCAAATACAATCATGCTGACTGTCGTCTACGGAAGATAGCAATTTGTCGAGTTCCCAACCGCTCTTGGGATTACACGAACTATGAAGTTGTTGCTATCTTCGATAAGCTTGTTGCTGTCCTTACTTCCACGCCTCGATGGATATTGCTCAAAAATCAATTTCTATACACGGGTGAGTACTGTGATGCAATTCAATACGAGGGTCTTGTGTTTGCTACCACCACTCATGGAACTGTTTTTGCATGGAATCCTGATGCTTTTGGTACATTTGTCTTCCACCGTAATAATAATTGTTTCATCCACATGCATGCGGGTTAGCTAGTTTCCCTTTACTAATTAACCTTCTTGTGTTTCCAAGGTCCTGTGAACATTCCACCACCTATACTTGAAAATTTTGTAACCAAGGGGGAGATGACAATGCTGATGATCACAAGCATGCACTACAAAAAAAAATACACTTCCGTGATGATACGTGTTTTCTGTCATGCATGTACATCCATGATGATTTTATGACAGAATAAAGATAGTCATACATGTGTTGTCGTAGAAGTGTTCCATGACATTACCAAAATTATCATCACGGAAGTGTCCACTTCCATGACGATAAATCCCGCGTCACAGAAGTGCTTTCATCAAGGGCGACCGACACGTGGCATCCACCATAACGGAACGCCGTTAAGCTATCGGGTCGGGTTTTGGATCCGATAATCCATTAACAGCCCCGACCAATGGGGATTTTCCACGTGTAAAATCATCATTGGCTGGAGGAAACACGTGTCGGCTCATCATTGGGACAGATGTCATCCACTCATTGGACAGAAGGCGCCTATGATACGTCGACACATGGCACGACCCAACAGAGGCCCATTCCTGTGAAAAGGCCGGCCCGTTTGACTTGGTCAAAAGGTGGCGGGCCGGCCCATGTAAAGCCTATTAACGGCGTGTTCGCATATAGCCCATTCACAGCCAGCTAACCCAAGGCCCGTTACGCCCTGTCCGAATTAGGCCCAGTAGCGTCATCTGGGCCACCCAATATGATTCCAGCCCATTTTCACTTCTGGCCCATGTATGGCCCATGACGTCTTTCGGCCCATATGAGGCCCTATGTAACTCTTGGCCTATTAACGGCCCATGGTGAAACTATCCCGTAATGAACAGTGTATCACTTTACACCAATTAACGGCCCATGGTGAAACTGGCCCGTAATGAACATTGTATCACTTTATACCAATTAACGGCCCGTTATTCCGTTGGGCCGTTTCCAGCCCATGTTATCTTTCGGCCTTCTCAGAGCCCATTTATTCTTGGGCTCATTTCCAGCATTCGTTTACTTACGGCCCGTTACTGTCAATTTCTGCTTGTGGGCCAAATTTAGCCCGTGGTTATAGTCGGCCCGTTTGTGGTCCGTTAATACGTTGGGCCGTTTTCATAGCATCATCAAATACGGCGTATTAATGATGGCCCGTTATGGTCGGCCCATGAACGGACGATTCCAACTCTAGCCCGTTTACGACCATAATGCGGCCCATTATTGGCCCATGTTTGGCCAATCGATCATACTGCTCGTATAAGGCCCATTGATGATACGACCCGTAGAAGGCCTATTGTTTCTACGGCCCGTAGAAGGCCCACTATTTCTACGGCCCGTAGAAGGCCCACTGTTTCTACGGCCCGTAGAGGCCCAGTGTCACTACAGTAAATATTAGCCCATGGTTATTGTGGCCTAGTTTTAAAAAAATAGGTTATTGCAGCCACTAGCAAACCGTGGAAAAAGAACTGCAATGACTACAAGCAAACAAATAAACAAGACAACAAGGAAATAAATAAGTAAGCAACTTATGCTAGGCTATCACGACTATCACACATATTAAATCCACTGGGCATCAACGTTCGCCACTAGTGAAAACAAATGCGCCGACAAAAGAATATACGAAACTGAGAGCACTTCTGAAGGCAATAGGTCTGGCTAGGTCGGCCCCCCCAAACAACTGAACAAGCTGAGTAGACCTCAGTTGTGTCAACGATAGATGCATCAACACTAGATTTAAGGCATGATGGTGCGCACAGCAGTCCTCTGACATCTTCATTGCATCTTTGACTTCAAGTCGGAGCTGAGATGAAGCAAGCCTTTCCACTTTAAGTTGAGACTGAAGAAGTCGAACTAATTGAGGCAGCGACTGCACAGAGGTTGTCTCACACCTGCTGGTGAGTAGCTTCAACTCACTGTCTTCATCAAGACAGGACCTTGGGGTCATCTCGCTGTCCTCAAGATGGTTTGGCTCACTATCTTCCCTAAAGTTCTGCCTGGCGTAAGAGATACGAGTCTGAAAGAGAAACAAGGACACACGTAATAGGTTTCACAATTATATAAGCAAATAAATGGATCTGTTCTACATAAGGAACATGTTTTTACAACTACAATTTGAAACTGGTAGTTGTTGCAAACATCCAATCAGATGTAAACAGCAAAGCAAATAGCAGTGGAGGAAATGATGCCTATCCAAATCTATACTAGAACAAAGTTTGAAGGATTGAGAAGGATGAACTTACATTACATATTAACACGGGCTGGACAAAGCCCTTCTCCATGTTAATGGAAGGATAATTTAATAAATTCCTCAAAGAAAATTCTTTATAAGCGTTGCCATTATTCTACATTTTGCAAAGAGTAAATATAGATCAAATAATATTGGAAGAAACAGAGGATAATGAAGCTCAGGTGCAGACTAATGATACATAATCAAATAGCAATTAATTAAGTACAAAGTTACAAGGCAAAAGGGAGATAGGTACTGACAAGAGCAATGCAGAGCCCATTATTGTTTTGAGATCGTATGATCCTTTGAGCAAGGAGATTCATCTGAAATTAGTTTTCATACAAGAGAGAAGGTAAGGCACAAGCAGAAATTTAGGAGTTCAAATTTTGAATTGATATCATAGACAGTACCTGACGTTGGGCTCCCAGCAGTTCTAATAGGGGTTTGGCCACTGGAGTAGGGGTAAAGTGTGGTACAGTTGGGCCTGTGTTTTCTGTGGCTACTGATCTATCTGATTTAACAGGTATCACTACCTTCTCCAAATACCTAGTTTGTACTCCTTGAGGATCTGCACTCACCCTCTTCCTTCTGGACATCTATTACGAAAGAACAACATTTGACTGGAAAAACATAGTGTGACGACACATGGAATAGGTACAGAAAATGGATAGGTATGGTGTAACAAAGTAGAAGTAATGCAAGAGATCAGATGCAAAATATGTGCGACCAATACAACTTTGCAAAGTTAGAGCAAGCACCTTGATGGGTGAATAAGATAGGCCATCCTCCACCATGCCAAGTTTGTTAGCCAGTGGATCATTCCGCAATATTCCTCTCGTGCGCCCATTCTCATATTCATTTTGATAATGTTCAATATCTGACATGCATGAAAACATAAAAACAAGTGAGATTTTCTTTGTAATGCAGAAGTGATTCTAATCCAATACCGCCTCCCTGTAAACCCCTTTGTGCTATCTCTGCAATTGTTTTAAAAGATGCCATGCATGCTGTAATTTGTTGTGTGCATTAATATAATGTGGCCTACTACTCAAAATATGAGAGCTCTAGAAGTGATGACACTTTGCAGATGATAGCTTCAACATATAGTAAAGAAGAACAAGTCAACCTGACCTGACAAATTCAAAATATACTAAGGGAGAACAACTTGACCTGACCAGTCGACTACAAGAGAAGAGTATCATCTTAAAGAAGAGCAGAAGAGCAAGCAGATTGAAGATATTACAAGTCTTTCAATACAATGTCAGTTGGCCACCCATGATGAACTAGAGCACACATAGAAATATTATTCTTTCCGGTCTCTCCATATGTGGCTCACATGCATTTCGAAACGGAAGTAGGAACATTTAGCTAACCAATTAAACATCTCTCAGTTTTACTAATATCAGCAATAATATCATATATGAATTTGTACAACTAAGCTTGTTTAGCTCGATGGGTGGAGCAGTGCTATTACTATACGAACCACGTAGGCTGATTGTGGTCATCATAAAATGGGGAAAACATAAGCATGATGAGTACAATGTTGACTGTGGCAGTGGGATGGCAGATCTGAAGCTGCAAACCGCGCAAAGGGTAGTTAGAAACCGATGTTTGCTTTGAAATAACAACTAAGATTTGGTATGGACAAGAAAGTACGGTCAACAAGTGACAAAGAAATGCAATTATGCTGTCTCTCTATATGTCGCGACATGCATTTGGAAACTCAAGTGGGACCTTTAGCTAACCAATTAAATGTGTCGGTTAACTAATATCAGTATCATATCACAATCATATTTGAATAACTAAGCTTTCGAATTCTGAGTGTTGTGTTGTTTAGCTTGAAGGGTGGAGTAATGCTAGTACGACAGAAAGCACCTAAGCAGATCATAGTAGAGTAGATAAAAGGGGAAAACCCTAAGCATCAAGAGAAAAATTAGGAAAGTGGAACTAGCTGGACCAGTGGGTGGCGCACATGCTTTTCGAAACGAATATAGGAACATTAGGTGACCAATTAAATGTTCTCTGTTTTAGTGATATGAGCATCATATCAGATTCGTATTTCAACACGTAAGCTTTGGGTTGAGGTCTTGAGGAGCAGTGCTAGCACGACACGAAGCACCTACGATGATGGTAGTGAATATAAAGGGGGAAACCATAAGCTTTACGAGTATAGTGCCCGTGCCATGGCGGATCTGAAGGTGCAAATCGGACAAAGCTACTTTGCAACCAATGTTTGCTTTCAACTAGCCACTACGATTTAGTACGGACAAGAAAAGTATAGTAAACAAATTACGATTTATTTTCCGGGTGAGATCAATAACGTAAGCACATATGGAAGAGTACCACCTCTCTTGCGACACCGTGTAGGCCTATGCTGATACGTTGAGGGTGTTGCGGGTGCGATGGCTGTCGGCGGCGGGGAAGAAGACTTTAGACGGCAGACGGCCGGGTCGGGGGATATATCATGTTGCCGTGGACGAGGCGGACGTAGGAGCGGAAACGACAAGGTGGACAACGACGCCGATGAAGCAAGAGGAGGCGATGAAAGGATCCTGGTCCAGCACCGTGGATGAGAGACGTCCATCTCTTGCAGTGGACGGCGGGGTAGGGGTAGCGGCTCCGGCAAGGTGGAGGATGGGGTGGCGGACGAAGGAGGCTGGCCGCAGTGCGGAGGTTGTCGTGCCGCCGAGGTGTATGAATGGGGAAATGGAGGGGAGGGGTATTCTCAAACTTTGGGACGTGCTTCTCTGAAATGGGGGAAAGTTATGAACTTATCGCCTGTTTAAAATTTCGGACATCGCGTCGGTTGGGGATAGGACGGTAATCTCGCATCTCCCAAATATTTGCCGGTAACTATTTCGGGCGAGGAGAGGGTGTTTTACCGCCCACGGTTGGCGCCCACGGTGTATGAACGGGGCTGACAGGTAGGGCGGTTGTGTCACGTCTGATGGAAGTTACACATCTGCCCCTATTTAAAATATTAGCCTACATCGATTTCGGACGAGGAGAGTTTGTTTTTCCGCCCACCGTGTATGAATGGGGAAATGGAGGAAGAGACACATGTCTTTCGGACGAGCTTGAATCAAATGTGTTTTGCCGCCCACGTTTGGCGCCCACCATGTCTGAATGGGCTCAGAGGCCGTCGTGTCATGTCTGATTGAAGTTACTAGTCTACCCCTATCGGCATCAGTGTAAATCCGGTCTATAAGGATGTCAAGTGTCAGGGGTAGACAGTAATTTCCATCTCACAAACACTTGCTTCGGGCAGCCCACAAATTATAGTGGGTGTTTAGCCGCTCCGTTCGAAACTTGGGAGAATTAGCATTCACGTTTGCCCTGGGACCTGGCAAACTAAATTCAAATCCAATTTGTATTCGATTACGAATATCCACAGATAATTATATGTTTTGTTATTTATTTCTTCAAAACCACAAAAAAGATTTATTCCACCTTTATATATGATTATGATTTAGAAATGTCGTGATCTTCGAATTTAGTAGGTTGGATGCACTCTGAGTCAAACAGTTATTTCATCCAATATAATATGCTCACACAAAAACAGTTCACCTTATGTCAATCGTACAAGTACTGAGGATTACTTCGCCTAAAAAATTTGGATCATTACAATACATGGACAACATAGGTGGTCTTGCAACATAATCCATTCAGATACATGACACAACATGCAAGTACAATAATCTAATGACAATTTCAACTGGTATCTAAAGAAGAACCGGGATTACCTCGGGCTTCAGATAGCAGAAACAGCAGGACCTCCTCCGTCTTCAAATGCAACATTCTTACTTCCTCCAATTCTTGGGTTGCTTGCATAATGCGTGCCGCTAATTCCATAATTTCTAGCCTCAAGATAAAGATTACCTCATTCATGGCAGCCACACCATCTCTTTCTGCCTCTAGTAGAGCCTCAAGCACTATAATATATGTGCTCAGACTGCTCTCCGGCGGTGTTGCCTATGAACTGCTACCATCTGGTAACATGGATGGCGCACTGCTTCCACAAATAGATTCTGGGGTTGTACATTGTGTCCTAGTGTGAACGACATCCCGAAAGGTTTCCGCTGGACATCAGTAAGAGATAGTTATTGTATGATCTAGGCAGTAAGCTTACATGTTAAACGATGGACGAATTATTGCCGAGCATGGCAAACTATATTTAAATGGTTCGAAGCAACATCAGCCGAAAAGAAATTAAAATGGTAAGATGAAACTAGGGATGTAAGTGGCAAATAAACGACATCCGCGAGTCCCATGTAGTTAGTTTTTGCTACCTCCCTAGTTCATTTTCCTCAAAAAAACAAAAACTCTTTTGAACTATCATACCACTAGTGGACTTTAATCGGGATTAAACGGGACGCAGTTGACATCCCTAGTTGAAAGGGAGTGTACAACCGCTATATTTAAGTTGCCAAGGCATCTAAGCAGTTGAAATAATCTAAGAAAGCACATAACAGTGTGGCCTCATATAAACTATGAAGACAGTCTTGTGATGAAGTTGAGAGGAGAACTTAAGGACTCAAATGAAATAGGCATGCATTTCTTTACGACAGTACAGCAGGCACTACTGACATATTGGCCAACTCAGGTATAGTGTAACAACAAATAAGCATTCGAATCAAGCAATATAGCAAAGCAGACAACTGAACTATTTGTAATTCGGTAGGATTACACGTTGAGGGTACAAGCCAAGAAAGCAGCCCACTCGCATTACATTTCACATGTACTAAAACACACTGGCTTACCATATGTTGCTGTGAAGCCTAGCTGTTGTTGCAATGTTCTTTGAAGATATCGTCAACATCCCGTGGTTGCAAATCTAGTTGTTGTAGTTTATTCTGCACCATCTATTTAGGTAAAATTAATTTTAATCGCATGCACAGGTCCGAATTGATCATCAATGGTTCATATAAACTAATGAAAGAAGGGTGTGTGCATACACGACAATATATTTGCTTCCCTCTATTTTTATACTTGTTCGAGGTGCCAGCCCCAAAAGAAAAAATATTTTGCTTGATAGGGTTGGCAGCTCCATACTTGATAGAAGCATCAAATTAGTCATGCAACTTGGGAAGATCAAGAACACACAAACAAGTAATGAACAGAGGCTCGGAGCAGTTATGTAATAGCTAGTATCAGAAAATGTAGGGTGAAACGAACAAAAAGCAGCAGAACCACATGCTAGTTTACTAATATGTAATTAAGCATAGAGAACATTAAGCAGTCTGATGGAACCAACATGTGGCATCAGAACGAAACTAAAGCATATTAACTATATGTGCACTGGTATGTAATTTAGCACATGTAACATGTTCATTGCCAGAAGTCTGGCCCTACAGGTGCAAGCAGAATAACGTGTCTCATGAAAAACTGAATGATGCCCTGAAGAAATTCAAAGGTGCAGTGCTTATATGCTAGGAAAGTGAACGTAGGCGCCGGTCGTTGGATAATAGTACCTGATTCTCGGTGGCGTAAGGGTATCGTTCTCATACTTGGGAGCTACAGATCGTCGATGGTGCTCGTGTTGCGGTTGAGTTTGGGCCGGCTGTTGCCTCGCTGAAGCGGCTCCGGTGCTACGGTTGCGGCGCCTGTCGACATACAAGAAAGCTCATCTATGGTAAGTGAACAGTTGCACGATAAAGAGAAAAACCGAAGGAGTACAAATCGAAATAACCTGATGAGCCTGCAGCGTCGGTAAAGAAGGGCTGGTGGAGTTGAATATGGCATCCGTGGAGCGGGTCTGGTGCAGTGGACGACGGCTTCGGCGGGCGCATTGTACAGTGCTTTCGGTGAGGCAGATCTGTTGCGGCGGACGAGGGCTTGTATGAAGGGCTAGCGATGGGGCGGGCGAGGGAGTCAGTGAAGGGCCTACTCTGTGGTGGATGAGGGCGTCGGTTAAGCAGATCCAGTGCGGTGGACCATGATGGCGGTCAAGGAGATCTAGAGCGGTGGACAAGCCAGTTGCTGAAGCAGCTCCGGTGAAGTGGTGAGTTGGCAGTTGGGGGTTCCACGGTGCGGAAGGTAGATCCGGTGGGGTGTGAGGTCCACTGTTGGTGTCAAAACCGGCGAATCTCGGGTAGGGGGTCCCGAACTATGCGTCTAGGCCGGATGGTAACAGGAGGCAAGGGACACGAAGTTTTACCCAGGTTCGGGCCCTCTTGATAGAGGTAAAACCCTACGTCCTGCTTGATTAATATTGATGATATGGGTAGTACAAGAGTAGATCTACCACGAGATCGGAGAGGCTAAACCCTAGAAGCTAGCCTATGGTATGATTGTTGTTCTGTATGTTGTCCTACGGACTAAAACCCTCCGGTTTATATAGACACCAGAGAGGGTTAGGGTTACACAAAGTCGGTTACAATGGTAGGCGATCTACATATCCGTATCGCCAAGCTTGCCTTCCACGCCAAGGAAAGTCCCTTCCGGACACGGGACGAAGTCTTCAATCTTGTATCTTCATAGTCCAGGAGTCCGGTTGAAGGTATAGTCCGGCTATCCGGACACCCCCTAATCCAGGACTCCCTCACTAGCCCCTGAACCAGGCTTCAATGATGACGAGTCCGGCGCGCAGATTGTCTTCGGCATTGCAAGGCGGGTTCCTCCTCCAAATACTTCATAGAAGATTTTGAACACAAAGACAGTGTCCGGCTCTGCAAAATAAGTTTCCACATATTGCCATAGAGAGAATAATATTTACACAAATCTAATCTGCTGACGTATTCCGTAGTGTGACGCACGACGGCCAAGCCTTTATTCGAATCGTTTTATTATCCCACCTCAGCGCATCATGCGAGGCGGTTTCCTTGGCACGTCTTGTTAAAGCAGAGATCGTGTCCCCTTATTCCAGGATTCTCATCAATATGGGCGTGGGTAACCCAACCGCGCCATTGATTACGGCGCTTGGAGATAAGCGAGTTTTACCAGGCTGGTGGGGACACGTAGTTGCGTCCACCCATATAAGGGGATAAGGATCCACCTTTTCACCTACGCCTTCTTCCTCCTTTGCTTATCCATTTTCGCGCACTTGAGCTCCAGCGCCCAAGTCTGCACTCCCCACCTCAACCTTCTCCAGCCATGTCCGGAGCGGGAGGCAAGTGGATGGTCTCCTCCGTCACGGAGGGACACATCAAAAAACTGAGGAAGGCCGGATACTTGTCTAACGACATCGTGTACCGGCTTCCCGAAGAGGGGCAGCTCCTCCCCACCCCAAGGCCCCATGAGAGGGTAGTGTTCCTTCCCCACTTCCTCCGTGGACTGGGTTTTCCTATCCACCCATTCGTCCGGGGACTCATGTTCTACTACGGCCTGGATTTCCATGATCTGGCCCAGAATTTCATCCTCAACATCTCGGCGTTTATCGTCGTGTGCGAGGCTTTCCTCTGCATCCGCCCCCATTTCGGCCTATGGCTCAAGACTTTCAATGTCAAGCCGAAGGTGGTGCGCGGCAACCAGGCGGAGTGCGGAGGCGCCATGGTGGGCAAGATGCCCAACGTCTTATGGCTCGAGGGCTCCTTTGTGGAGACCCTGAAGGGGTGGCAATCGGGGTGGTTTTACATCACCGAGCCGCGCGACCCTGAGTGGGTCGCAGCCCCCGAGTTCCGGTCCGGACCCCCAACGCGGCTCACGTCTTGGAAAGAGACGGGCTTGTCGTGGGGCAGCAAAGGAGAGGTGACCGGACTGGAAACATGCATCCAAACCCTGGTGGACAAGCAGATCAAGCTTGTCAATGTAGTCCAGGTCATGCTCACCCGCCGGATCCTCCAGTGTCAACAACAGGCCTTCAATCTGTGGGAGTTCAACCCGACGCAGCACCGAACTCTGAGCAGGCTCTTCGACACGACGTACGAAGATGTCTGGAAGGTGCTTTTCAAGGGCGCCGAGGCTCCCGCATTCGCTACCGAGGATTGCGGATTCAGCGCGCAGTGTCACGCCAGCGCGGTAAGTTGTTTGTGCCTTTTACAGGGTATTAGTTTTTCATAGTTTAACTCTATGTGGGATCTAAGCTCCCTTACCTTTGACAGGTTTGGCAGGCGAAGTCCGAACAGATCGACTGTCCGGCTCCTTTGCCCGAAGACCCAGCTGATGCCCGCTTGGTGAAGTTGCTGGTTCCGACACCCTATGTGGTGTCGGAGAAGAAGGTCACGAAGAAGGCCACGGGGACTCGAAAAAGTGCCCAACGCCAGGAGGTGTCGGGTTCATCATTCGACGGCTCCAAGGCGCATTCCTCCCGTGAAGACGAGGAGGAGGAGGAAGAAGAGACCTCTCCCCCTCCAGCGGGGGGAGAGAAGAAAAGGAAGGCCGCCCTCACTGGGGAGGCCGAAGGGTCCAAGAAGGGGAAAACCCTTCCTCCGGACTACTCCACCGACGCCGATGACGGCGGAGAGGAGTGGCCGCTCAGGGCCAAGCCCCTGGCGAAATCGTAAGTATCTGGATACCAGAGTAATTCATAGTATTCCTTTATTGCACAACTTTCCCTTATGTCGAATATGTTTATGCAGCCCACCCGAAGACCGGCTCGACGCGTCGTCGAGCGGTTCACTGGACTCGTCAGATGTGAATTCGCTTCCAACGGCTTCCTCCCCCTGGCCTACGGACGACGCCGAAGTGTTCTCCCAACAGGTTCCAAGCCAGGAGGAGGTGGTCCTGGAGGCGCCGCAAGGCGACCTCCCGGACTCCAGGAGTAAAGGGGATAAAACCCCCCAGGGCTCCAAGTCCGGCTCTAGGCCGAACACCGCTCCAGAACCTTCAAAGGTTCCAGATTCCAGCGGGCGACCTCCTTCCAAGAGGAGCAAGCCCATCGTGCCGGTGACCCCCGTCCAACCGGAGGCGCTGGACAATCTGTTGGAGGTGCTCAAAGGCGCCTCCATCGACGAGGAGCACCGCACCATTATGAGTGCGGTGGTCCAGAAGGTTCAGTCCGCCAAGAGCGGACTGACTGAAGCTTGTACTAGCCTTTTAACAGGCTTTGAGGTAAGTAAAGAATGTGTAAATAATATTACCACATAGACAGTAGCCCCTGATGCTCTGTTTGGCGTTCGGGAAGAAAAGCCGGAGAGAGGATCAAATAAAATTCGCAGGAGTCTAACAAAAGGGAGTCAATATGCGTATGCAGGCTTCTCTGCTGGCGTCCGCGACACTGACTGCGGAAGTGGACACGCTAAAGCAGAACCTCGAGCAGTCCAAGCAAGAGCTTGGGCGTGCCAAGAAGCAGCTTGAGGACAAGGAAGGTAAGAAATACCTTGTTTAAATATATATAAAAAAGCTGCAATTGCAAAAAATGACAGGATTATCGTGGCTATTGTAGGGGCCACGTCGGAGGTGGCGACCCTTAAGCAAGCGCTGGTCGAGGCCGAGAAGAGGGCGGCCATGGAGCGCACCAAGCGGGAGAAGTATGAGGCCCAGGTTGGCGAGGTGCAGCAAGAGCTCCAGGCTCTCATGAAAAAACATGAGAGTTTGGAGCTTGACTCAAAGACGCGAGCGTCCGAGCTCGCGATGGCTATTGAAAATGCCAAGTCTGCCAAGGCCGAATCCCAGAAGACCCTCCAGGAGTTGGATGCAGTGAAAATGATAGCGGCGGGTAAGGCATTCTTTATGCAAAGAAAACACATAAGCATGAGTTACTTGTTACTTACCCGAATCCGGAGCTCTCCAGGAGCATTCGTAGATCTTCCCCGTAGCGTGTCTAATGCCGCCGCATTCTATCGAGCCGAGGAGGGTAGCTCGATAGAGAAGGTGTTCTGGTCTTAGTATGCTGAGGCCGGACACCCCGTGCCCCTGAGCGACCAGCTGAAGCAACTGGTCGAGCTCCACAAGGCGGCCGAACAGGCCATGAAGGGCCTCATAGTTCGGCTGTGGCCTGGAGAGGCTCTGCCTGGGAGCTATTTCGGGCTGGTGCGGCGGCTGGTGGGGGCCTGTCTAAGGCTCGAAGTCATCAAGCGCTCTGTCTGCATTGAAGGTGCCCGTAGGGCCCTTGCCCGTGCTAAGGTGCACTGGGGCAAGCTGGATGCTGAGAAGCTTGTGAAGGACGGGCCGCCACCGGGGAAAGAGCATCGCAAGCCCGAGAATTATTATACGGATGTTCTGAAGGGTGCCCGCCTTGTGGCGGATGAATGTTCCAGGAATGTAATTTTTGAGTAAAACTCGCTCATTTTGTCCTGTGCACTGAAAACTTGTTCTTATGCGCTAAGCAATGCTGTTGGAATTTAAAATATTACCTTCTGTGTGGATGTTTATCAATTCTGAGAGATGACGAGTCGTCGGCTTCTGCCCCCGTGCCGCTAGTGCTGGGGTGTTCGGGGATAAACCTGGGCTCTCTTTTCCCATGTTTGGGTCCTTCGAGGGAGGCGCTCAGCACAACGAACAAGGAAATCGGACTATAATGCGTGAACACTCTCACTTAGCCATAGAATTCTATAATTTTAAATTTCAGTGAAGCCCCTGGTATTCGGAAGACCGAGATCGGGGCGTTATCCAAGCCTTGGCCGGACAGAGTCGACTCCTCGCTCTAAGCGGCATAATTCTTTAGGGACTCGAAAAACCTCTCGAGCAGCGACCGGCTCTCGCTTCATCATGACAGTCAGTTTTAGCTTTCTCTACTGAGGTGCTCGACCCAGCTCAACTGGGGCACAATCGCAGTAGTTCTCCTAGTGCTACCTTAGCCGATATAGCGGAATGTAAGGCACCAAAACATAGGAGCCGGGCAAACCCAACTATTGACCCAAGACATGATTCGGAGCCGATGCATATAATGCTATAAGTTCGGGGTGCCGCACTTGTTAAAGTGTTCGGACTTCTCACACCATATTGAGGGGTACTAAAGCCCCTGGCTATTTTGGCCATACCAAAGTGTACGGGTGCAACATGTCGTTAAGGAACATATATTTGTAAAAAAAAGAGTAATGCAAAAAGAGACAAAAGCTATGCATTGTTTATTAAAAAGGGCTGCGATCAAAGCAAAATGATACAAATAATGCGATAAGCAAAAGGTTGGACTATTTAACATGTCCGTTCCAGGGGCAGGCTGCGGAATGGTATGCGAAACAGGTATACTGCTCGTGATAGAGACCACCTGGGAATTCCGTAATGCGGCATGGCTTGTCTGCTTCCCTAGTTCTTGCATCGTTTGTGCGGCAATTGAACTACCGAACAGGCCTTCCGAATAGTGGAGTCCTGAAAGTAAGAGAAAATTAAAAAATCGGTAGCCCCTGGTGCGGTTTAAGCCGTGTTTCGGGCGTGCCGTGATGGTGCCCCTCCCCCTGTACCCATGGTATTTGTAGAGCATAGTTATGTACATGAAGTACTGGTGATGCATTTTTGCGAGGGCTGGGGTTGGGGCCGCATTGCTACGCCTGCTCGGAACGTGCCAGGCGGTCTTGTTGTAGGTTACTCCGGGCGCGCTTGATGGTGTTCGGACGTTTAATGGCCGGATTGGAGAACTACCTGGAGAGGCTGCTTTGTACTTCCGAAGCAAGGGCCGCCGTGTGCTCCTCCGTTCGGAGAGAGTGTTCGGTGTTTCCATTGACCGTAATTACTCCTCGAGGGCCTGGCATCTTGAGCTTAAGGTATGCATAGTGCGGTACCGCATTGAACTTGGCGAATGCGGTTCGCCCGAGCAGTGCGTGATAGCCACTGCGGAATGGGACTATGTCGAAGATTAACTCCTCGCTTCGAAAATTATCCGGAGATCCGAAGACCACTTCAAGTGTGACTGAGCCTGTACAGTTGGCCTCTACACCTGGTATTACGTCTTTAAAGGTCGTTTTGGCGGGCTTAATCCTCAAGGGATCTATGCCCGTTTTCCGCACTGTATCCTGGTAAAGCAGGTTCAGGCTGCTGCCGCCGTCCATAAGGACTCTAGTGAGATGAAATCCGTTAATGATTGGGTCTAGAACCAATGTGGCGAATCCGCCATGACGGGTGCTAGTGGGATGGTCCCTTCGATCAAAGGTGATCGGGCAGGAGGACCATGGGTTGAACTTTGGGGCGACTGGCTCTACCGCGTATATCATGTTCACCGTCCGCACTTGTGGGGGAAAACCCTTCTGTCCACTGTTGTTCGGCGGCCGGGGCTCTTCGTCGTCATCCCTATGCAGCCCCGTGTCTTTATTTTCGGCATTTAACTTGCCTGCCTGCTTGAACACCCAACAATCCATGTTGGTGTGATTGGCCGGCTTTTCGGGGGTGCCATGTATCTGGCACAAGCGGTCGAGTATTCGTTCCAAACTGGACGGGCCCCTAGGATTTCTTTTGAATGGCTTTTTCCGCTGACCGGATTTATAGCCTCTAAATCCGGCATTAACTGCCGTATCCTCAGCATTGTCGCCGTTAATGCGGCGCTTCTGCTTGTTGCAACGCGACCTGCCACTACTCTCCCTGGTATTCGAATTACCAGGGTTCTTGGTCATATTGTTGCTACGAGCAAGCCATCTGTCTTCTCCCGCGCAAAAGCGGGTCATGAGTGTCGTGAGTGCTGCCATAGATTTCGGCTTTTCCTGTCCAAGGTGCCGGGCAAGCCACTCGTCATGGATATTGTGCTTGAAGGCTGCTACGGCCTCTGCGTCCAGACAGTCGACTATTTGATTTTTCTTTGTTAGGAACCGTGTCCAGAATTGCCTGGCCGATTCCTCTGGCTGATGAATGACGTGGCTTAGGTCATTGGCGCCTGGTGGTCGCACATAGGTGCCCTAGAAATTGTCGAGGAATGCGGCTTCCAGTTCCTCCCAACAACCGATTGATCCTGCTGGCAAGCTGTTAAGGCAATGCCGAGCTGGTCCTTTAAGCTTGAGTGGGAGGTATTTGATGGCGTGGAGATCATCGCCGCGGGCCATGTGGATATGAAGGAGATAATCCTCGATCCATACCGCAGGATCTGTTGTGCCATCATATGATTCGATGTTTATGGGTTTGAAACCCTCGGGGATTTGATGATCCATTACTTCGTCTGTGAAGCATAGTGGGTGTGCGGCGCCTCTGTACTGGGCTATATCACGACATAGCTCCAATGGGCTTTGTCTACTGTGTTCGGCCCTACTGGATTTGTGTTCGACATGACGGTTACCGTCTCGAGTTGTGGGGTGCCCACGCGATCCGTAGATCAATCTTGTTTGCCTTGCCTTGTCCTCCAACATATCTCGCAGGTTTGGCGCATTTTCCCATGCCTTGGTACGGGGTGTGGCTTGAGTGGAGGGCCGAGAGGCCTCTCTGTCGCGGCCATGAGGTGGCTGGTCAGCCGTATCAAGTGCTGGAGATGTAGGTTTAAGTGCTTCCTCCTCTAATCGGGGTACCACCCTGCGCTTTGGGTAGCTCTTGGAGGGGCGTTCGAGTTTATGCTCTTCGGCCGCAAGGACTTCAGTCCATCTGTCGACTAGCAAATCTTGATCAGCTCTAAGCTGTTGCTGTTTTTTCTTGAGGCTTCTTGTCGTGGCCATAAGCCTGCGTTGAAAACGCTCTTGCTCGACGGGATCCTCTGGCACGACGAATTCATCATCGTCAAGGCTTGCCTCGTCTTCGGAGGGAGGCATACAATTATCTACCTCGACCTCTCTGTCTGCCGCTCTCTCATGAGGGCTGGCTTCTCCATCCTCCTGTGCTGAATCTTGCTGGAGGTGGTTTTCTTCGGCACTCTCCGGAGTATTATTATCTCCCGTGCTAGAATCACCGTATTTGCTTTGGCGGGATTTTGAGCGGCGCCGCTGACGCTGGCGCTTAGGCTGTTTCTTGGAGGGGTCAGCCTCCGTTGTTCCATCGCCATCTCCTTCTTTTGGGGTGTCCACCATGTATATGTCATATGATGAGGTGGCTTTCCAGGGCCCAATAGGCACTGGTTCTTCATCGTCTCCTGCATCGGCGTCCATACCGTCAATGTATTTGGAGTCGAAGTCGAGCATGTCGGTTAAATTGTCGACAGTGGCTACAAAGTGGGTGGTGGGTGGGCTTTGAAATTCTTCATCGTCCGTATCCCAACCTTGCTGACCGTAGTCCGGCCAGGGCTCTCCTGATAAAGAGAGAGACTTTAGTGTCTTCAAAATATCACCGAAAGGTGAGTGCTGAAAGATGTCCGCGGCAGTAAACTCCATGATTGGTGCCCAATCGGATTCGATCGGCAGGGGCGCGGAGGGTTTGGAGTCCGGAGAGGAGTCTGGCTCCTTGGAGTCACGAGTCTCGCGGAGTGTGGGGCTGGTATTTGGCTCGATCGCCGTTGGGATCGCAGCCCCCAAGGCGGCGTCCAACCACCCATCCTCGATCGGCGCAGTTGGCTCCGAATTAAGGGTCGGAGCCGATGCGGGTGCGGCCTCTAGGGCACTGTTCGGCGGCAGAGCTAGATCATGCTCGTCATGACAGTACGGCGCGCTCGGCAGTGGCTCGGATCCGTCGAAGATCAAGTCCCCGCGGATGTCAGCCGTGTAGTTTAAACTTCCAAATTTGACCTGACGGCCAGGGGCATAGCTTTCGATCCGCTCCAGATGGCCAAGTGAATTGGCCCGCAGTGCGAAGCCGCCGAAGACGAAGATCTGTCCGGGGAGGAAGGTCTCACCCTGGACTGCATCGCTATTGATGATTGCAGGAGCCATCAAGGCTAACGGCGACGACACAGAGGAACTCTCAATGAAAGCACCAATGTCGGTGTCAAAACCGGCGGATCTCGGGTAGGGGGTCCTGAACTGTGTGTCTAGGACGGATGGTAACAGGAGGCAAGGGACATGAAGTTTTACCCAGGTTCGGGCCCTCTTGATAGAGGTAAAACCCTATGTCCTGCTTGATTAATATTGATAATATGGGTAGTACAAGAGTAGATCTACTACGAGATCGGAGAGGCTAAACCCTAGAAGCTAGCCTATGGTATGATTGTTGTTCTGTATGTTGTCCTACGGACTAAAACCCTCCGGTTTATATAGACACCGGAGAGGGTTAGGGTTACACAAAGTCGGTTACAATGGTAGGAGATCTACATATCCGCATCGCCAAGCTTGCCTTCCACGCCAAGGAAAATCCCTTCCGGACACGGGACAAAGTCTTCAATCTTGTATCTTCATAGTCCAGGAGTCCGACTGAAGGTATAGTCTGGCTATCCGGACACCCCCTAATCCAGGACTCCCTCATCCACCGCTGCGGCGGAGTACTAGATTCAGCGGCTTGCCGTGGTTGGGGGGGGGGGTCGGGGAGGGGAACGGGAGGGGCTCTGGGGAAGAAAGTTGGGGGCAAAGAGGGGAAAACAATGGAGTTACCAAAGCACCCCTTTTTCGTTCATGTGGCAGGGGTAAAACAGGAATATCGCAAGGCTAAACTTTCGGGCGTGTGATATTTCGATGTGAGCGAGAAGTTTGAAAGCTTTTGGCACCTAAAATTATAAGTATTCTACTTGCGTACGGCCGACTATGATATCATGGCCGACAATTTGTTTGTTTTGCACACAAAAAAATGTGCAAGTTTATAAAATCAATGTCTCCAACTCGAAACTTAGATTGTCCATTCAATTCAAATATGGATCATTGAGCTACTACAAGCAAATACCATCATACGGTCCAATTCAAATGAAATTCCAAATGTGTTTATCCTAATATGATGACAAAAACAAAAATGTGTATGCGTATGAATAAAGTGGATGATTATAAAGTTTGAACATGCCCGTATGTGTATATCTCTAGGTTTGATATATGAATTTGAAATCACGAAATCCCGGCTTAAAAAATGTATCTCCGTTTAAAAGAATTACAAAAGCTAATGATGGAGTCGAATTCCAAAATTCCAATCTTAGGTTTGTAATTCTGGTACATCAAGGTATATCACGCATGTTCAAAAGTATCGTTATCTCATAGCACAAACTGTGAAACAAATTGATCAACCATGAGTGCACAATATCTCAAATACGCTAAAGTCCCTCAAATATAGACACCTCACTCTTTATCTGAAGTCAACCCCCCATGACCACCACCACACATATACACATAGAGAACTCGTTCTCTCCCCCAAACACCAACACACGAGCACATTAACACCCCTCTCTCTTGTAAAGTCCGGACCCCAACATAGGTCTCTATCACTTTGTCTCTCGGGAATGCACACATCTCTTCCCTCACTCTCTAGGTCTCCCGCTATCTCTCCTACCCAAGCACACGCACTATGTAGAGTGTATATTTCCCATACACACAAAATGTCGCCCCCAAACGTCTATCTCCCTAGTTATGTGGTTCTCGCGCACTCACCTCACACACCACCCCCACTTCAAACAAGCACACTTTGTCTCCTTGTGCACCACTCTCCTCTTTCTATCTCTCCCACATGCGGACCCGCCCCAGCTCCTTCCCGGTATACATATATGTCATGACTCTTTGCATAGATCCCTAATGTATAATCGTTCTCGATTTTGCACATTGTTCTATACACCATCTATTCTAGATCTCTCATGAAGTCCCTATCACACACACGATGACTCGCTTCCCTTGCGTCTCCGTTCATAGGCCAATTTCGGACAACATCAATATTGTCTCCCTATCTATACGCCATTTATGGACACAAATGACCCCTCTCGCCCCCTCTCTTCCTCTCTCTCTCTCTCTCTCTCTCTCTCTCTCTCTCTCTCTTTCTCTCGCTCTCACACCCCTCTCCCACACACACACTCGATGTCTCTTCCAAATAGTCTGCTCCCCCCGCCCGCACCCGTGCTATCTCGCTACTACACATGTCACACCATTCCCCCTTCCCTTATACTAAGTTTACATCATTAGTGGTCTCTCTACTCCACACACACACTCTCTCCCTCCCACACACAAACGCGTGCACAAACACACACAGACACGCACAAACACCCATTTATCTAGATCCTCATCTCTCCTCATGTCCGCATGTGTATCTCACACACTCACTCTCTAATTATGTATATGTGTCTCCACGTTACACAACACAAAGCCCCATGTACATGTCTCTCTCTATCCTCCACACACATAGACACAAAGAATCTATTATCATTGCCTCAGTCTCTAACATATCACACATGCACTCTCTCTCTCTCTCTCTCTCTCTCTCTCTCGCAAACACGCTCAACAAGGGTTTCCCCATGAATAACTTACCGTCTATTCATCAACAGTCGTGGCAGTATGGCGAACACGAGATGTGAAAAAGAATAAATCTACACGTTCTTAGACCACCTAGTATGACTACTAGGACTAGAGCAAGCCAAAAAGCGCGGCACCATCACCCCCTCCTTGTCGGCGACGGGAAAATCTTTGTTTTACACAGTCGAGAAGTCATTGTGCTAAGGCCCCACATGCCGAGGCATTGAATATAATGTAGATGCTAGTTTACGGAAGCAAGTATCGATAATACGTTTGTATCTCCATACTTATATTTCTTATCTTATAAAAAAACCGAGTTGGTAATGATGGTACGTGTGCCATCTTGCAATATAGACCGTCCGATCTATATCTAACGGATGGAAATTAAACTAAAAGATACCCGCACCCCTCTCCACATTTGCAGACAAGGCCTTCCCTCGTTCATCCTTATCTCTAACAAACCTCATTGTTGAGCAATTAAGAAAGGAAGCCTCTGGAACAAATGGGCCTGGTGGCCGCTGCCGGCGTTGTCAATCCCCATGCCTCCGCTCAGTCCGACCACCAACCACCACCACACCCCACTCCTCTTCACCTTATCTCATATTTCTCGAGATATCATTAGTTTTTACACATGGGATTACTCCCGCAAGGGTCAATCACAACAAGTGTTTTATAAAAAAGATGCATCTTGATGTTCCGTGCAATGCACGGATCTTGCTAGTACTCCTACACAGACTAAGTTGGTGATGCTGGTGTGTCTGCCATCCGTCGTTTCTGACCATTAGATCTACATCTAACGATTGTGAGGTAAGTTGTTGCCTTTTCTCACCAACATCCCACTTGTCTACCAATTTGCAGAAAAACCAATAATTAGTATCTTAAAACCAACCACATCCCTCCCTGACCTCACCAAAACAGCGCAAGGAATATATTCTAATCGAAACATAATATATCTCTAGTGACATATGTATATCAAAATTAGAGTGTTTTGTACCAAGTTTGTGAATAAGTATTATTCTAATTATGATTCGTTGCAACGGACATGAACATTGCTAGTATTTCCAACCATGCATTTTTCCTAGTATTCCATAGTTTTGAGTTTTCCATCAAGATATTAGTCACTCATGGTTGATATGTACTTTCAATCATTTACACATATGCACTATGTAACTAGCCTTGCTTATTGGCTTCCAAAGCATAACTTTCACTCCTACTTACAATATGTAGAGTATTTAACAAAAAACTACCACTTTCAACCAGCCCTAGGAAGAATCTATTGTACAAAAAATAGCAAAAACATACCCAAAATTTCTTAATCCACGCCAAAAAGTACCTAGTACTCCTACCGATTAGGTTCGTTTAAACCCATTTATGACAGGGTTGGCCCACACGTCCGTGCTGACGAGGCAGCTTAAACCAACACATTTTGTTTGACCGTTGACACGAGGGACCCACATCTCACCTTCTATCCTGTTATTCCCCCTCAACTCATTATTTTTCCTAAACATTACTTCAAACAGTACTGATGCGTGTTCGTCGGTGGCGCCGGTGATGAGCGAGTTGGCCGCTGCTCCGCTCGACGGGCCGGACGCCGTGCTGGCCTCCGCACGGGTTGGCAGGCTGGCCCGAGCGTGACTCACGAGCGAGCAAGCCGCCGCGCTTGCCTTCGCTCGAGCCAGGTGGCTGGCCTTAGCGCGGCGCGCGCGAGCAAGCCGCCGCGCTGTCGTGCCAATCTAGCTAGCAAACCTTGCAGACAAGCAGCTGGACGGAGCTATCTTGGCTAGCTAGTGGCCGCGAGCGCTGGACGGAGCTGGCATCCGGGCTGCCACAACATGGGCTCCGCACCACCGGCGGTTTTGACCTCACCTTCTGCCGACGGCGGTAGCTGCGTCCCATGGCCAAGGATGACTAGGTGGACGGGCCGGAGGTAGGAGGTCACTCGAGGATTTTTGTTGGTAAGAGCATGTACAATGGTTGATAAGGTAGTCTTATTGAGGGAGTCCTGGATTAGGGGGTGTTCGGGTAGCCGGACTATACCTTCAGCCGGACTCCTGGACTATGAAGATACAAGATTGAAGACTTCGTCCCATGTCCGGATGGGACTTTCCTTGGCGTGGAAGGCAAGCTTGGTGATGCGGATATTCAAGATCTCCTACCATTGTAACCGACTCTGTGTAACCCTAACCCTATCCGGTGTCTATATAAACCGGAGGGTTGTAGTCCGTAGGCAATCAACTCCATACACAACAATCATACCATAGGCTAGCTTCTAGGGTTTAGCCTCCTTGATCTCGTGGTATATCTACTCTTGTACTACCCATATCATCAATATTAATCAAGCAGGAGTAGGGTATTACCTCCATCAAGAGGGCCCGAACCTGGGTAAAAAACATCATGTCCCTTGTCTCCTGTTACCATCCGGCCTTGACGCACAGTTCGGGACACCCTACCCGAGATCCGCTGGTTTTGACACCGACATTGGTGCTTTCATTGAGAGTTCCTCTGTGTCGTCGCCTTTAGGCCCGATGGCTCCTTTGATCATCAACAACGATACGGTCCAGGGTGAGACTTTTCTCCCCGGACAGATCTTCGTCTTCGGCGGCTTTGCTCTGCGGGCCAATCCGCTCAGCCACCTGGAGAAGATCGAAAGCTACGCCCCTGGCCATCAAGTCAGGTTTGGAAGCTTAAACTACACGGCTGACATCCGCGGAGACTTGATCTTCGACGGGCTCGAGCCACGGCCAAGTGCACCACACTATCCCGAGGGGCATGATCTAGCTCTGCCCCCGGACAGTGTCCTGGAGGCCGCACACGCATCGGTTCCGACCCCTAACTCGGAGCCTATTGCGCCAATTGAGGATGAGCGGTTGGACG
Organism: Triticum aestivum; assembly: GCF_018294505.1. NCBI lineage: Eukaryota > Viridiplantae > Streptophyta > Magnoliopsida > Poales > Poaceae > Triticum > Triticum aestivum. Next base: position 514,739,890 of record NC_057800.1, on the reverse strand, counting down.
TCACCTCGGGGGCTGCGATCCCGAAAGCGATCGAGCTGAACGCTAGCCCCGCACTCTGCACGACCCGTGACTCCGAGGATCCGGACTCCTCCCCGGACTTCGAACCCCCCGCGCCCTTGCCAATCGAATTCGATGGGGCGCTGATAATGGAGTTCACCACCGCAGACATCTTTCAGCATTCGCCTTGTGGCGATATCCTGAGCTCTCTCAAGTCTCTCTCCTTATCAGGAGAGCCCTGGCCGAACTACGGTCAGCGAGGATGGGATATGGACGATGAAGAAATTCAAAGCCCACCCACCACCCACTTGGTAGCCACTGTCGACAATTTAAACGACGTGCTCAACTTCGACTCCGGAGACATCGACAGCATGGATGACGATGCAGGAGATATCGACGAACCAACGCCCATAGGGCATTGGACAGCCACCTCATCTCACGATGTGTACATGGTGGATACCCCTAAAGGAAGCGACAACAAGGAAAAAGGGGATGGGACGAGAGATCGACACCCCGAAAAGCAATCAAAGCGTCAGCATAAACGCTGACCCAAGCCCCGCCTCGACAAAAACACAGCCATAGAGCAGGACGAGCCGGTAGACGACGAGCAGGCCTTAGAGCAACCGTCCGAACAGGGCAACACGGATAGAGAAACCGAACATCCCTCCCCCGGCGAAAACGGCATTCCGGACGACCTCACGCCAAATAAACCTATGGAGCAGAAGAATCTCCATGAAAGGCTCGTTGCAACTGCACGCAGCCTAAAGAAGCAGAAGCGGAAGCTAAAAACAGTGGAAGACGCACTCCGGATTAGATGGAGCAAAGTAATCAATACCACAGATAAGTACGGCGACAGTCGCCGCACTAAAAGCTATCCAAAAAGAAAGCTACTGCCTGAATTCGATGAAGAGGCCCTAGAGCCCTCGCATTCAAAAAATGAAAAAGCCACACGGTCGGATAGACGACCCCATAAAGCGGCAAGCGGCGCCGCACCTAAATCGGCATGCGACCCACTTAAGGATTCACATCATGGCCCAGTCAGGTCCATTTATGGGCCAAGAAAGCAAGCTCTCGTAAGCAATGCTATGAAGCCATCATCAGAATCCGGCACACCCAAATACAGGGGCGCCGCACACCCCCTATGTTTCACCGATGAGGTCCTGGACTATGAATTCCCAGAGGGATTCAAACCCGTAAACATAGAGGCATATGATGGAACAACAGACCCTGGAGTCTGGATCGAGGATTATATCCTCCACATACACATGGCTAGAGGAGATGATCTCCACGCCATAAAATATCTACCCCTTAAGCTTAAAGGGCCAGCCCGGCATTGGCTTAAAAGCCTTCCCGAAAACACAATTGGAAGCTGGGAAGAGCTCGAGGACGCTTTCCGAGCAAACTTTCAAGGGACCTGTCCGCCCTCCGGATGCAGACGATCTTAGTCACATAACTCAACAACCCGGAGAATCAGCTCGGCAGTTCTGGAATAGATTCCTCACTAAAAAGAATCAGATAGTCGACTATCCGGACGCCGAAGCCTTAGCAGCTTTCAGGCATAACGTCCGAGACGAATGGCTCGCCAGACACCTCGGCCAAGAAAAGGAAAGAACAATGGCCGCACTAACAAGCCTCGTGACCCGCTTTTGTGCAGGGGGGACAGCTGGTTGGCAAGGTGCAGCCCCAGCGACCCAAGTACATCCGAAACTAGGGATGGAAACGGAAAACCGCGACGCATCAAGGACCATCGCCGGACTAAGGACAAAAGTCCGAAGAGCACGGCAGTCAATGTCGGATTCAAAGGCTCACGACAAAATCAGGAAAAATCGCCCCCTCAGGATAACAGGGACGATCCATCCAACCTAAATAAAATCCTGGACAGGATATGTCAAATACACAGTACTCCCGAGATGCTTGCTAACCATACCCACAGAGACTATTGGGTTTTCAAACAATTCGGCAGACTCAATGCCGAACACAAGGGGCTCGACACACCAAGCGAAGACGAGGACGAACCCCAAAAGCAGAGCACCAGGAAACAAAAGAACTTCCCACAAGAAGTAAAAACAGTGAACTCACTTCACATAACAAAACGTGCGGCGCCCGTAAAGGTACGCACCACACGGCCCATCCCCAAAGGGTCCTGCCACTGGTTGTCAAAACCGATCATCTTCGATCAGCTAGATTATTCTAGGAATATCAAGAATGTAGTCTGGACTGCCTTGATACTCAATCCAATAATTGGCGGACTCCAGTTTTCAAATGTCCTTATGGACGGCGGCAGCGGACTAAACCTGATATATCAGGATACAATCCAGCACATGGGGATAAACCCAGCAAGAATCCATCGTAGCAAAACCTCCTTTCAAGGGGTAACACTTGGTCCGGACACCCATTGTATGGGTTTTTTCTGGATCGAAGTTATATTCAGCTCTATCGATAACTTCCGCCGTGAAAAGCTGACCTTCCATATCGTCTTGTTCTCAAGTCGCTATCAAGCACTACTGGGACACGAAGCTTTCGCTCGCTTTAACGCAATACCGCATTATGCATCTCTCACGCTTAAGATGCCCGGTCCACGAGGCATCATCTCTTTGAAGGGGAAGCACTAAAGTGCGCCTCCCCAAGCGGGGGACTGTGCGGCCGCTTTGACAGCCCTACAGTAAAATGGCCTCACCGACCAAAAAACTTCGAAATAGGTCATTAAAGACCACGAACGCAGATAGACGAGTTCGGTACAAAATCATCATTGATACAGGCTTAGTGGCCATATACCCCCGCACTAGGGGCTCCATGCACATACAATAAGAGACAATAAATCTCAATTTTATATATTTTACTTTACACTTTGTTTATTTTAAACTTTTGTTCGGCACGACCCATTTTCAACTCAGTTCCTCTCTTTTACAGATGAACGTCGTGCGGCGCCCGTCCAGGATACGGCACAACGGAGACACAGGCGCAGACGTGCAGTAGGGACCCGTCCTAAAGGATTCTTTTTCGATTAAGACCCTGCATAAACCTTTTTTACTGTCTCTTGTTGCTACACATCCCCTGGTTTTTTCTGATATAACCAAGGAGGACGCTGGCGTCTTGGCATGTGGCAACGTCAGATATTTTTGCACGTACCTGGACACTAGGGGCTTTTTTAATAAAGAGTGTTGTTTTGCCCGCACTCATAAAGATCGAACACCTTAGGGAGTGTTCGACGTCACGAGTTTTGGCATTATATGCATCAGCTCCGAATCATGTCTTTGGTCAAATGTTGGGTTGCCCGGCTCCTGAGTTCGGCTACCTTACGTTCCGCTCTATCGGCTAAGGTAGCACCAGGAGAACTACTGCGATTGTGCCCCCGGTTCGGCCGGGTGAGCACCTCAGTAGAGAAAGCCGAAAACTGACTGTCATGATGTAGCGTGAGACTGGTCAGCCACTCGATGACCTATCGGAATCTATCGGATTCCTCCGCTTTAACGAAGGGCTGCTTCCCGGTCAGGCACATACGCGCCCCGAATTTGGACGAGCGCAGTTGCCACCAAGGAGCTACCTAAAGAGTCTCATTGTCAAACTCCTATGGCTAAGTGAAAGTGTTAAAGCATTATAGTCCGGTTGCTTGGCCCGCTGCGCTATCACCTCCTTTGTAGGACCAAGACATTGGGTTAAGTGTGAAAATGTGTCTTCTGCGAGCACCCCCGCACTATGTGCGTGGGGGCTGAAGCCAATGACTGCCATCTTTCAGATTATATATATATATATATCTTAAAACGGCTGCATAGGAGGTGTTCCCAATACTTGGAGGCACAAGTATAAAAAAGGCCACTATAGTTTATCAAAATATTACTTTATAATTACATATGCTATCATAACATAGCATCTTTTGGGCACTGCGTCTCTATTACATGAGAGCCTTCAAGAACTTCCTGAAAATAGTGCTCGGAGGGTACTCGGCTTTTGTCCGAATCTCGGGACGCAACAACGGTGGTCTCCATCTCTGCGCAGTATGTCTTAACACGGGCAAGAGCCATCCTAGCGCCCTCTATGCATGCTGACCTCTTCATTGCATTTATATGCGGCACCGCGTCAAGGAATTGCTGCACCAAGCTGAAATAACTCTTCGGCTCCGATCTCCCCGGCCACAGGTGACCCATGACGTACTTCATGGCGAGTCCAGACAACCTATTCAGTTCGGCCCATTGAGCCAAACGATCATCCACTGCCAGTGGACGCTCTGGATTGTGAAACTGCGACCAGAAAAGCTTTTCCACTTCGCGATCTTTCTGATCTCGAAAGTGTTCGGTCGCATCAGCAGCACTCGCTACCAAGTCCTGATAGGTATCCTCCACACTCCACATCCGGTCCAACGGAGCAAACTTCGGATCACAAAATTTCCTTCGCAGCATAAAGGGCTTTCCAGCCGCAATCTATTCGGCATGACGCAGCTCCTCCTTCGCATCTCTCATCGCAGAGCGAGCGTCCTTGGCATCGGCAACGGCCTTCTCTAAGTCCGTCTGTCTCACCCGGTCTTCTTTCTCAAGAAGTTTGCAACGGTCTGCAGCGCTCTTTAACTTCTCGGCCATCTCGGCCATCTCTTCTTTGCTTCGGCAGTGAGCAGCCTGTTCGGCTCTCAGCTCTTCAAGGGCCTTCTCGGCAGCCGCATCGCTTTTTCTGGCTTGCTCCTTAGCTCGGGCAAGTTCTGCCCTAAGATTCTCCATGGCGGCCGTACCATCTGCGTAAAGCACACACATTGTAAGACACTGGCATGAAGCTCCTCTTACCTGATGCCGCCCGAAGAATTACATACCTTGAGCCTCATCAAGCCGCTTGTTGACAAGCGCGATGTCAGCATCTGCCACGTCCAGTTGCCACTTTAGTTCGGCTACATCATCAGTTCGGCTAGATTCCGGACACCTCACCACCTACATTCAAAGGAGACATCTTAGACCTGGGATTATGATCCTCTGCGTGCCGTCATTTCTTGACGACGCGCAGAGTCTCAGGGGCTACTATCTACACAGGGCGCATCTTACTTATGCGCAACTGACAAAAGTGTACACTATCTAACGTACCTCAAAACCCATCAGTAAACTTTTGACGGCCTCATGCAATCCGCTTTCTGCGGATGAAATCCTTTCAATCACCGTGCCCATCAACGCACGGTGCTCCTCTGAGATAGAAGCTCGCCCCAGCAGAATCTTTAGCTCCTCCAGCCGAGCACCAGACGGTGTCGGACTTGTCCTATGGCCTCTTTCGAAGGCCGCACGCGAAGAGCCTTGGGGGGCCACATAGCTATCTTCCGCCCCTGCCGGATTCAGAGAAACCATCCGCGACGACACCTCAGGGTCGCCCGCCTCGCTAGGCGGTACGGCAGGGGGAGGCGTCCCGCTCTCCATCATCTCCGGAAGAAGATCCCCCGAAGACAAGCTCTGTTGAGAAGGGCTGAGGTCCGAGCTACAAGGTAAAATTTCGGTTAATCTTCTTAGATATAAATCAAGGATTTCTTTCATCCCTCAAAAGGAAAACCTCTCTCTACTTACGGCTCGCTGGAGGGCTGATCCCTTTGAGGGCGTAGTTCGGCCGAGGAACTCCCCGGCGTCGGACCCTCTGACGAGGATTTTCTCCCCTGCTTCGGGGCCATGGTCTCCGGGTCGTCAGAGGCGGCCCTCTTCTTCCCCTTGGGAGAGGAATTGTCGGTTCCTCCCTTCAGAGCAGCCTCCTTCGAGGAGGCCATAGTTCCCTTGTCCTTCCCCTTACTTCCCTCCAAAGGCATTATCTTCAACATCCTGACAAGCACGGGATCCGGCGTGGTTTCGGGAAGGGGAGTCGGACACCTGATCAGCTTTGCCTTCGCTATCCACTCCTGTTTAAAAGGACAACTCTTTTTGGGGCAAGTTTATGACGATTATATGGATAGTAGGTCCGGGCACAAGGTTACTTACTTCGGTATCCAGGCGATTGCAGCTTAGGCCTACGTCCTCGGTCAAATCCGGACACATCATTTGTGATCCGAAGAACAGTTTATACATCTCCACAGGCGTTGCGCCCATAAAATGATGGAGAGCTCGTGGTCCCTCTGGATTAAACTCCCACAGACGAAGGGAGCGATGTTTGCCGGGCAGTGTTCGGCGAAACAGCATGACCTGCGTCACCTTGACCAGGTTGAGGGCTTTTTCTAAGAGATCCCTGATGCGGCCCTGCAACAAGGGCACGTCTTTGGATAACCCCCAATCTAATCCTTTGTTGACCCATGACGCTAGCCGTGATGGGGGACCCGAGCGAAAGGCAGGAGGCGCCGCCCACTTGGCGCTCCTGGGAGCGGTGATACAGAACCAGTCTCGTTGCCACAAGCCGAGCTCCTCTTGAAAGGAGCCCTCGGGCCATGGAGCATCAGCATTCTTACTTATGACAGTGCCTCCGCACTCTGCGTGGCGTCCCTCGATCATCTTCGGCTCCACTCCAAAAGTCTTGAGCCATAATCCAAAGTGAGGAGTGACACGGAGGAACGCTTCGCACACAATGATGAATGAGGAAATGTGGAGGATGGACTCCGGAGCTAAGTCATGAAATTCCAGCCAGTAATAAAACAGCAGCCCCCTCACGAAGGGATCCATCGGGAAGCCTAACCCCCGAAGGAAGTGAGACATGAACAGTACGCTCTCACCGGGCTGGGGACTGGGAATAGCCTGCCTTGGAGCAGGCAACCTATGCGAAATTTCGGCGGTCAAGAACTTAGCCTCTCTCAACTTTAGCACGTCCTCCTCCGTGACGGAGGAGGGCATCCATCGGCCTTGAAGGTCGGAACCGGACATTGCCGAAGGTCCGAAGCGCCTGGAATCTGGAGCCTAGGGTGTTGGAACTCGAGGCGACGGGCGAACTCGTTTGAGATTGGAAAAAGGAGTAAGGCCTTGGTCTCTTTATAAGAGGTTGAATACCAGGAGCCCTCCCCGTAACCGTTTAGGACTCGCTTTTAATCGAGAAAACATGCTAACGGGCACGATTGGGTTACCCACGTCCGTATTGATGAGAATCCCATAAAAGGGGGCACACGATCTCTGCTTTGACAAGACATGCCAAGGAAACCGCCTCGCAAGACACGCTGAGGTGGAAAAGTGAAAACGATTCGAGTAAAGGACTTGGCTATAGTGTGATGACGCACTGCGGAATACGTCAGCAGATTTGATTTGTGTTAATATTATTCTCTCTATGGCAATATGTGGAAGCTTATTTTGCAGAGCCGGACACTACTCTTGGCGTCTACAATCTTCTATGAAGGACTTGGAGGAGGAACCCACCTTGCACTGCCGAAGACAATTTGTGCGCCGGACTCGTCATCATTGAAGCCTGGTTCAGGGGCTACTGAGGGAGTCCTGGATTAGTGGGTGTTCGGGTAGCCGGATTATACCTTCAGCCGGACTCCTAGACTATGAAGATACAAGATTGAAGACTTCGTCCCGTGTCCGGATGGGACTTTCCTTGGCGTGGAAGGCAAGCTTGGTGATGCGGATATTCAAGATCTCCTACCATTGTAACCGACTCTGTGTAACCCTAACCCTATCCGGTGTCTATATAAACCGAAGGGTTGTAGTCCGTAGGCAATCGACTCCATACACAACAATCATACCATAGGCTACCTTCTAGGGTTTAGCCTCCTTGATCTCGTGGTAGATCTACTCTTGTATTACCCATATCATCAATATTAATCAAGCAGGAGTAGGGTATTACCTCCATCGAGAGGGCCCGAACCTGAGTAAAAAACATCGTGTCCCTTGTCTCCTGTTACCATCCGGCCTTGACGCACAGTTCGGGACCCCCTACCCGAGATCCGCTGGTTTTGACACCGATACTTATCTTAAGTCTGCCACGTATGCAAGTGGTAGTAGTTTCTTGGCATTTTAGTGGTTTCTTGCATTATTAGAGCAAGTATAATAGAGCTGAGTCAGCGGGCTATAAGAAATAAACTAGTATATTTCTGCTTAGTTGGAGGAAAGAGAAGAGGAGAGAGAAGGTAAGCGGGCTCTTCGTGAAGAGCCAGCTCTAGCACGTGCTCCTAGGCACTTTGTGAGAATGAGAAGTGGGCCACATAATAAAAAAGTAGTACACTCTTTTGATATATTATTGTACATGTTGGCTATAAGATGGGCTATAGATGACATGGCACTGGCTTATAGCCAGCAGTTTGCTATACTATTAACCATGCTCTTAGGGTTTCTTGTAAGGAACAATGTACGTACTACTAGCGACAAAAGGCGATTCTAGGTTGCGTTGTACTCCGACGAGTACTACTAGTGGTCGCGGGAGTGTATACCTCGTTGTGTGGGTTCGATCCCGGCCGAACACACGGCGGCCTTTAAAAAAAATAGTACTACTACACTTCGCTGCGAGCAAATATTTTACATGGGTAGTTTGAGTTTTGAAGTCAAACGGACGTGCGGCCCCACAATCTGGGTGCACTGGATAGCCTAGCCACGTGAACAGGTTTTCCTTCCCAGCTAGCCGCACCTCGCCTGCTCGCCCTAGCCGCACCTCGCTTGCAGCTTCCTCATCAGCTAGTAGCATATTTAAACTAGCGCCTCCCAATTAAGCCCGAGGAGCTGGAAAAGCCTGGCGGGGCATTGGGAATTGTGCAATATGGATCTGTACTAAAAGTGCAACTATCCCTAGGTGGTTTTGGTAATTCCACATATAGCTCATTGAGCTAATGCTATTCCAAGATTAATATTTCAGGAAAAGCTCAATGAATGGCATGGCATGGATGAGGAAAGTGGACCCCTCAAAATATTAAGGACAAAAAGATTGGCTCAAGCTCAAAGCTCAAGACTCTACATTTTATATTTTAGTGATCCAAGATCACATTGAGTCTATAGGAAAAGCCAATACTATGAAGGAGGGATGAGGTGTTGTTTAATGAGGTTCTTGCTTCATAGTGCTTAGTGATATGCTCCAAAACCCTCAACTACCTTCCCACATCCGCATATGACCTAAACCAAAAGTCAAACTCGGCCCCACTGATTCTCTCTATCCGGTGCCACCGAGTTTCAAATGTCATAGCCACTGCCACAAACCCTAGGCAAATCGGTCTCACCGATAGGGATCTCGGCCACACCGAGATGGGGTTGTAATCTCTCTGTTTCCCTTCGTAACGTTTCAATCCTACCGAGATGAGCGATCGGTCCCATCGAGATTGCAATGCATGGGGCTTACTCCCTCCCATTGACATGTTCATATTTCTAGCTTCCTCTGTTCCCTCCATATGGTGATACTCCCTCTGTTCCCAAATAGTATGGAGTAAAAGCCTCCCTTTGTTCCCAAATACAAAGTATTTGTCTTTCTACAGATTTCAAGAAGTGACTAGGTACGGAGCAAAATGAGTGAAGTGAGCGTAGAGGCATAGGGATACTGTGGAAAGGAAGTCCTCGCGATCCATTATTCCCCATCTCAGTCAGAGAGAACTATTCAACTAGTCTTCGCCGTGAAGTGACAATACACGCTGCAGCAGATGGGACACGTAATTAATAAGCTGAACCAACATGTTGGTGTTACTAAATCGTCCTTACCCAGTACTGCCATCTCTTCTTCTTCCTTCTCTCTTCTTCTTCCTCCTCTTTTCCCCATCGTCGGCCGCACACCATTTACCCCCGCTCACTGCTCGCCCGCCCGCACCATCTTCCTTGGTAGCTCGCGCATACCATATCCCCCCGCTCACTGCTCGGCCACACAAGGAGAAGCTTCTTCGCTCGCCTGCCCGAATCCACTTCCCCGCTGGCTCACATGCATCGAAAACCCCAATGGCAGAACCGACTGACACGCAAAGCCGCGATTGAAATTCCTTCCCCGATGTTCTCTTGGACAAATCTGTAGTTGTATGGACCTACTCAGCACCGTCCGTCTGGCCGCATGCTCAGTGCCTTTGTACCGTCTACTCGTCTACAACCGGCCGGCTCTTTTCAAGACACCCTGCTTGCTGATGCCCGATCCTCGCAGGTGGCCCAGACACCGACTTGACGATCCTACGGAGGTTGTCGTGGTGCCCCTCGACATGCTACCACTACCCGTCCACCTATCCTTCATGCGCGGCCACTACTGGGCGGGCATGAAGGCCAAATGGATCGTCCTCATCCACCACACCGGTAGTCTGTGGCGTCTCATGGATATCTACACCCAGCGAGAGATCACCCTTCCATCGTTGGATACCGCCGCCATCGAGCCTCGCGGCCCGCCGGACACTCCTGCCTACTACCCACGAGACGCGTCAAGCTTTTGGCTCGACCTCTGTATGCAGAAAGTTGTAATCTGCGAAGTGCCCACACCATCAGAAGACTACATGGACTACAAGCTCATTGCCTTGTTCAACATGGGATTAGTCTATCTGGAATCCGGTCGCCATACATGTTTATGGCTCATCATCAATCCTGTTGAGGCAACATTTTTGTCTGATGCTATAGTGCATGATCGCATCGTTTACGCGGTCGACGCACAGATTGGCTACCTATACTAGTGGAATCTATCATCGTGTAATTGTTCTATCTCATCTCATCTTTACCTTATGAACACGACTGCCTTTTCATTTGTTACAAATTTAGAAATGCATAGCATGTCTATAACCACATCATTGCTATATGTTCCTCTCATTTCCTAAATTTTTATGACCACACATGTTATTGTTAGAGTTGATATGAGAACAATTGGCATCTAATGATTGTTAGAATACATATTATGAGCATAAAATCATGATTGCTATATGTTACTCTCGTTTACAAGATTTTTATAACAACACATGTTATTGCTTAGAGTTGACATGAGAACAGTAGTAGTAAGTGCTATGGTAGAATATGAGTAGGCGCTGTCATAGCTGTTTTCCCCTCATAGTTACATGATGTTTGAACCATGACATATTGCTAGAATATGAAAGCCATTGGCTTATTTTTTGAACTTGGGGTATGATTATGACCACGGCATTGCAATTCTTTGTCTATGATATGTGTCACTGTTATAATAATCTTAATTCCACACATACTCTGAACATGATTGTTTATTTTTGTCCTTTTGGTCTCCAATTTGAATTGTTGCAGCATACACAAATGCGCTGGCCTTCATGATTCCAGGACCTGGAATCATACCAGCCGATGGGTGGTGGTTTATCGCTCGTTCAGCTGACGGCGGTCATTTGATGCTCATTCGCACGTACCAAATTGACCAAACCATTACATCAAACCACATGCAGTACAATGCGTGGGGCGTTCATGACATTGATAGCTATGGCTGCTTCGTGTTCGAGAAAGATCCTAGCTCCGTTGGGCCATGCGTATTCAACTGGAGGCGGGTTTACAGCCTCGGCAACCACTCCTTGTTCCTCGGGTTCAATTATCCGATCATCCAACCAATCATCGATCATATCACCAGCGATGATTACTGTGCTATGCAACTTCCATTCGCGAGGTGGGCTGTGTTTACACATCATACCATGGGTTTCACGAATCACCATATCCAGAGATTCGTCGACACAGCTTGTTGCCAGATAATCTTCAGTGTGTGAAAGGCATCAAGATTCCATGCGATGGATGACTTTTGCAAACCCGACATGCTGCGATGTGGTTCATGCCAACAGCAAATATGCACAACTTGATTCGTGCTGATATCTAGACTGGGCCATGTATTCTGCTGTTGTAGCACGACCCTCTTTTGTTGGATATTATGTACTGTTGTTAGTTTGAAGCACTCCTCTGGTTTGAAGGATAGATACCTTCCTGGGATCAAGTGCATCCTAACTCACCTGCGTAGGATGTATTGATAATGATGATGAGATGCTGTGCAGAAGCCATATATATATAGTGTTATTATTCATCACCCAAGGTGCAAAATAAGCTATTTTTCGCCCGAGGTAATCTTACGATTATTTCATAATTAAATTACGTTTGCAATTTAAATAGTTACATTCCTATTGATTCACTACGTAAAATTTGGCATAAAAAATAAAAACATAGGTCATAAGACAAGAAAATTTGCAGTTTATATGTATTTTACACTATGTTTTTACGTTTGTAATTTTACATAACATAAAATATTTTCTACAACGATTATATATTTTCTTACGGTATCTTTTTACGTCGGAAATAAGATAAAACTTATGGAACGTAAAATTACGAGGCATTGATGGTAAAATAGAGGGGGGTGAAGAATAACTATTCATCACCCTATATATATATGGCGACTGCGTAAACGATGCCATCCAAGATCACATTGAGTCTATAGGAAAAGCCAATACTATCAAGGAGGGATGAGGTGTTGTTTAATGAGGTTCTTGCTTCATAGTGCTTAGTGATATGCTCCAAAACCCTCAACTACTTTCCCACGTCCACATATGACCTAAACCAAAAGTCAAACTCGGCCCCACTGATTCTCTCTATCCAGCGCCACCGAGTTTCAAATGTCATAGCCACTGCCACAAACCCTTGGCAAATCGGTCTCACCGATAGGGATCTCGGCCACACCAAGATGGGGTTGTAATCTCTCTGTTTCCCTTCGCAACGTTTCGGTCCTACCGAGATGAGCGATCGGTCCCACCGAGATTGCAATGTAAACTCTCTGTTTCTCTTTTGTAACATTTCGGTCCCACCGAAATGAGCGATCGGTCCCATCGAGTTTACCTGACCAACTCTCTGGTTAGCTTATTACCAAAATCGGTCCCACCGAGTTTGTGTAATCGGTCACACTGAGATTACGTTATGCCCAAACCCTAACCATATCGGTCCTACCGAGTTGCATCTCAGTCCCACCGAAAATCCTAATGGTCACTAGGTTTGCTGAATCGGTCTGACCGAGTTTCTCCATTCGGTCTCACCGAGATTGGTAAACTGTGTGTAACGGTTAGATTTTGCGTGGAGGCTATATATATCCCTCCACCCACTCTTCATTCGTGGAGAGAGCCATCAGAACATACCTACACTTCCAATACACATTTTCTGAGAAAGAACCACCTACTCATGTGTTGAGGCCAAGATATTCCATTCCCACCATATGAATCTTGATCTCTAGCCTTCCCCAAGTTGCTTTCCACTCAAATCTTTTTTCCACCAAATCCATATCCTGTGAGAGAGAGTTGAGTGTTGGGGATACTATCATTTGAAGCACAAGAGCAAGGATTTCATCATCAACACACCATTTGTTACTTCTTGGAGAGTGGTGTCTCCTAGATTGGCTAGGTGTCACTTGGGATCCTCCGACAAAGATTGTGGAGTTGAACCAAGGAGTTTGTAAGGGCAAGGAGATCGCCTACTTTGTGAAGATCTACCGCTAGTGAGGCAAGTCCTTCGTGGGCGATGGCCATGATGGGATAGACAAGGTTGCTTCTTCGTGGACATTTCGTGGGTTGAAGTCTCCATCAACGTGGACGTATGATAGCACCACCTATCAGTACCACGACAAAAACATCCATGTCTCCAATTGCGTTTGAATTCTCCAAACCCTTCCCTTTACATTCTTGCAAGTTGCACGCTTTATTTTCCGTGGCTCATAGACTCTTTGCATGCTTGCTTAAATTGTGTTAAGATTGCTTGACTTGTGCTAAGATAGCTAAAATCTACCAAAGACTAAAATTGGGAAAAGGATAGATTTTTATTTGGTCAAGTAGTCTAATCACCCCCCCTCTAGACATACTTTCGATCCTATATGTATGTAATGTGCTCTACTACTACTCTGTAGCTTGTGACATTGCACACATGGACTTCACTCCATTATCAGCTCTTCTATAAAAGAAATTCCTCTTGACGTGTTTTTTTAAACGGAGGCAAAATCTTTGCTTCATCTCATTCATAAAGAAGGAACTACTAACAAAGTTCGACGAGATCCATTACACCTCCAGAAATGGAAGCGAAAAGCCTAGTCTCGTTGTATCAAATAACTCAAATGTTCTGCCCCCGCAGTAACCGTCGCTGATAAACAGGCTGCTAGTGTGTGCGTGAGAGGAGCGGCTAAGTAGGCCAGCTACGTGAGAGGAGCGGCTGAATAGAGCACCGAGAGTATCCACTAGGCCACTACGCAGGTGTACTTCCCCTGCATTGATAGTACAATGATGGTTCTATAGAACATTAGTACCCTCCACTTCCAACTGTAGCTCCTTGGCCCTGAGATTCAAGAGTTCAAAACTGGTGCACTATACTATACTAGACTAGAAGTACAGCACATCGCACTACTAGTTGAGAAAAGTAGTACTAGTACTGCTATAGTACGAGTACGTACTCCTCCGTCACATAATGCAAGACGTTTTTGACACTAGTTGGCGTGTACAAAAAATGGCAAAAACATACCCAAAATTTCTTAATCCACGCCAAAAACTAATACCTAGTGCCAGATGAACGGCGCCGAGTTCGACCCCCATGATGCTACGTGGGTGCCGAGGAACACTCTTAGAGAGTACTCGCTTTTCATCGGGGACAACTACCCCATTGTGAAGCAGATGCCACCTTCCGTGCATGACATGGAAGGCCTTCCGTTCATGAAGCATGGTTGTGTCTTCAGTGCGCACCACCGGATGAACGACATGCTGGGACACGCTATCCCTGATTTATGCCACTTCAGCTTGGATGAGTCTCCATCGTGTGGAACAGGACTAGAAAGCTGCGACAATGATTCCCGTTGCCCACCGCTATGGATCGTGCCATCCATGAAGAACACCTGGGACTGGAACCTGGAGGAGGACATGTAGCCCATCTATAACGTGTAAGTGGACTACGGTAATTGTGAATGGTAGCGCTGTGAATATATGTAGACTAGTCGTGCACAAATTTATCACATGAATTGGAGATGAACTTGTGTGGCATACTGGCATTTGTCCTTTAGAATTTATTACTAGTAAATGTGTTATTTGTACGTGCAACTTGTGTGGTTGTTGCATGGGCTCCAACACGCTCTTTGAGAAAAAAAGGTGGCACAACTTTGGATATACGTGACGTGGCGGCATCATACAGTGGCATCGTTCGCTATAGTTGTAGTACACTCCTACTAGGACGACAACTCCTATAAAACCTTGCGCTTGGCTCTTTGCCTCTTCGGGGGGTTCAACAGTTCATACTCGTGTGAACCTTGCACTTGGCTCTTCGCCTCTTCGGAAGGTCCAACAATGATGATACTACAGTACAATATGCTTCTGGCAATCTGACACCGATTGAACTGCTGCACGTCCACCGCGATGGCGAGGGCAAGGGAGAGGGAGAGGGAGAGGGAGAGGGCGCTGTAGTCAAAACCCTCTCCTCGTCCTGCGAACCACCACGCGCGTGGGCGAGGGAGAGGCGTAGTAAGCAAGCTTCTCCTCGTTCGGCGAGTTGATGGGACACATCAAAGCAGTACTAGTACTAGTAGTAGTAGTCCATACTGCGTCCTTTCCGATTAATATGGCTTAATTTGAAACGAGAAAAATACACTGGCGGTCAACGTATGTAACAATACGCTCTTTACGGTCACTATGTATAGTTTTGCGTCGATTATACGATCACTAGCTCATCGTAGAGCACCGTATTGCACCCTACTGACCGGCCACATAGTCGACGTGGCACTTTGTTGACTGGTTAAATTGTCACCAGGTTTTTGGGTCCCACCTGTCAGTTGGCAGAGCAAAGAAATCAGTTAAACAAAACTTTACGCAGGCGTGACACGAGTCCAACCCTTGCGCGCGAACCGCCCTGGCTGTGTATGTGAGTGCATGCACGTGTCCTCCCTCGGTCTTCCAACAAAGAGTGTACATCGGCTATAAAACAAAGAGTGTGGTACATGATGTACATCTACACTTCCAATGCATTTAGCCTTTAATCTAAATCGATATTGATTGACTAATGCACCAACTTGTGTTGTAGGTATAGGCTACATGTCTATCCTTAATTACAGCATGCAATGACCTTCATTTAATCTTCTTATCTCAATGGTCGCATGCACACATAAGTCTGCTACTTTTGGGCGTTAATTATGCCTTGGTCAATGTGTAAATCTCTAAATGTACAGTCTTTCACGGACGTAGGGAGTAGGTTGAGCACTTGAGCGTGAGCGTGTGTGTTGCGTCGTGTGCTGTGTGCCGCATGGGTGCGTGAGTGTTGCGTGTGTCCATGTCTACGTGTTAGTGTTCCATGTTGCATGCATGCATGCATGGGGCTTACTCCCTCCCATTGACATGTTCATATTTCAAGCTTCCTCTTTCCCTCCATATGGTGATACTCCCTCTGTTCCCAAATAGTACGGAGTAAAAGCCTCCCTTTGTTCCCAAATACAGAGTATTTGTCTTTCTACGGATTTCAAGAAGTGACTAGGTACGGAGCAGAATGAGTGAAGTGAGCGTAGAGGCATAGGGATACTGTAGAAAGGAAGTCCTCGCGATCCATTATTCCCCATCTCAGTCAGAGAGAACTATTCAACTAGTCTTCGTAGTGAAGTGACAATACATGCTGTAGCAGATGGGACACGTAATTAATAAGCTGAACCAGCGTGTTGGTGTTACTAAATCGGCCTTACCCAGTACTGCCATCTCTTCTTCTTCCTCCTCTCTTCTTCTTCCTCCTCTCTTCCCCATCGTCGGTTGCACACCATTTACCCCCGCTCACTGCTCGCCCGCCCGCGCCATCTTCCTTGGTAGCTCGCGTGTACCATATCCCCCCGCTCACTGCTCGGCCACACGAGGAGAAGCTTCTTCGCTCACCCGCCCGAATCCACTTCCCCGCTGGCTCGCAGGCACCGAAAACCCCAATGGCAGAACCGACTGACACGTAGAGCCGTGATTGGAATTCCCTTCCCGATGTTCTCTTGGACAGATCTGTAGTTGTATGGACCTACTCAGCACCATCCGTCTGGCCGCATGCTCGGTGTCTTTGTACCGTCTACTCGTCTACAACCAGCCGACTCTTTTCAAGACACCCTGCTTGCTGATGCCCGATCCTCGCAGGTGGCCCAGACACCAACTTGACGATCCTACGGAGGTTGCCGTGGTGCCCCTCAACATGCTACCACTACTCGTCCACCTATCCTTCATGCGCGGCCACTACTGGGCGGGCATGATGGCCAACTGGATCGTCCTCATCCACCACACCGGTAGTCCGTGGCGTCTCATGGATATCTACACCCAGCGAGAGATCACCCTTCCATCGTTGGATACCGCTGTCATCGAGCCTCGCGGCCCGCCGGACACTCCTGCCTACTATGCACGAGACGCGTCAAGCTTTTGGCCCGACCTCTGTATGCAGAAAGTTGTAATCTGCGAAGTGCCCACACCATCAGAAGACTACATGGATTACAAGCTCATTGCCTTGTTCAACATGGGATTAGTCTATCTTCAATCCGGCCGCCATACATGTTTATGGCTCATCATCAATCCTGTTGAGGCAACATTTCTGTCTGATGCTATAGTGCACGATGGCATCGTTCAAGCTATGGACAAGGCGCAACTTTCATATGTAGAAATGGTTTTGAGATTCCTTACAGTTTTATGTTAATTTTGAAAATCGTGTGGCAGACAACAAGTGGCAGCGGCAGTTTTTTGTGAAATTTTTACAAACCGGTCGTTGAAATTATTTAAATGATAATCCGTTGGAAAGATATCGACGAGACGCAACTTTTTCATGTATAACACTCTCTCTAATTCTTTACAGTTTAAGAGCAGTTTTAAATACACCGAAATGCGGACACTCTGTTTTTCGCGACACCCAAATCGACGTGGGTACTTCATCCGACTGAAAACCGCACTACATCGGATGAACAACTGCACTTCATTGGACAAACAAGTACACTGCATGATTTCTCGACGTGGGTACTTCATCCGACTGAAAACCGCACTACATCGGATGAACAACCGCACATCATTGGACAAACAAGTACACTGCATGATTTCTTTATTGTGGGACGTAATTTTTCCTAAACGAGGTGGAGTGCACTTCATGTCGAGTGTTGGTGAACCACAATACTATGAAAAGTGAACCTCGAGACTACCGTAAATGGGCCGTATTGCATCAAACAGAAAACCACACTTATTTAGACTAAAACCCGCACTTCATTGGACAGACAAGTGCACTCCATGATTTCTTTTTTGTGGGACGTAAATTTTCGAAAACAAAGTGGAGTGCACTACTTCAGACTAAAAACCGCAATTCGTCGGACAGACAAGTGCACTGCATGATTTCTTTTTTGTGGGACGTAAATTTTTTCAAACGAGGTGGAGTTCACTTCACGTCGAGTGTTGGTGAACCACAATACTATGAAAAGCAAACCTCGACACTACCATAAATGGGCCATGACACTACTGAAAGTGAAGCGCTTGAGCTTTTTTCCAAACTCAATATTTTTTACGTGTGTAGACCGGGCGAGTGGACCGCAGGGACTGAGCAAGTGAACCACATTTAACGAGAAGTGAGCTGCTTTCCGAGGTGTTTTTGTTTTAGATCACCAAGTGAACCACAAAGGAGTTTTATGGCAAACTTTGAGAGAGAACAAAGTGAGCTTCTTTTGAGATGTTAACTGCACTGCATAATGCACTCATCAACTAGAAAAATGAAACTTGAGTACCCCACTAGTTAACTGTACCACATAATGTATATCCATTTTTCCAAAATGTAAATCAAAATGAATTGCACCAAAACAATACACCCATTTTTTATACTGTACAATACACACTTCACTGCAAAACTGAAGATTTCTATGGTTGCTAATGGTTCTAAACTTCTCATTTTTTTACCCGTCGCCCTCTCATGTGCCTCCATACTTCATCGACGACCCAACTGAGCTGCAACTGAGAGAACCTGCACTTGTGGCCATCAGGTGGAAACAAAACTCAACAAACACTAGGTGGAGGCGCCAGGTGAGGCATCTCCAAACCGAGGTAGATGTAGCCAGGAGGAGAGGTGTTATGTACTACATGCAAGCCATACTGCACTACAGACTTGGGGACCAACATCACATAAAAAACTGAAAAATAACATGCATCAAGGGGGATGACAAACTACACATGCACCACTGATGAGCTGCATCGGGCGCTGAGGTCAACTGCACTGCCGCAGTTTTTGTAGACTGTATAGTTATGGTCACCGGGGACGGACCAGAAGGATGAGGTCGACCCTGACCCGCTGGATGTCACCGTCGGCACATGAGCTGGGGAGGAGAGGGCCATGGCGGGCTCACCGGATCTAGTGAGGGAGCCTTGGCCGGTGACGAGGTAGTTGGGGAGGCCGCCATCAAGCTTGTCGCTGGGTAGGGGAGACAAGGGGAGGGAGGGAAGGGAGGGCGCCGTCGGCCATAGGAACGCGGGATCCATCAATCCAGTGCAGCGCCGGCCGGTCAGGAGGGAAGGGAGGGTGTCACCGGCCATCCAACATAGCACTGGCCGGTCGGGAGGGTGGGCGCCATGGGAGAAGGCTGCAGGGGGGCGGCGCCGACGGTGGATGATGGAATGCTGCGAACACCGATCTAGCGCCGGACAACTTGGGGGTTGGTGATGCGGGGCAGCACTGTGGAAGATGGAGGTTCCTAGATCCGGCGACCACCGTTGCGCGCCGACGAGGGGAACCAGGAGGAGGGAGGCGGCGGGGCGGTGCGAGCCCGATCCAGCGGCGGGTCGGGGCGGTGAGGCGGCAGTCGGGGAGGCGCGAGGCACGGTGGGACGGGGATCCGGCGGCGCGGGGTTGGAAGGGGTAGAAGATTGGGGGTGGTGGAGCCGTGGCGCGGTGGGGCTCGCCGGGGTGGGCGCGGTGGAGGAAGGTGGGGGTGAGGCAAGGGAAATGTGGAAGAAGGTGAGGTTGTGCTCTGGCGGCGGCGGCGCCGGTAGAAGGTGGAGGGAGGTGGGGGTTTTGATCGGGGGAAGAGGGAGGTGGGTGTCGTGCAGGAGCTGGGGGTGGGCTTTGTCGCGGTTTGGTTAGTGGTAGTGTGGTGGTTCGGTTCGCGGGGCGGTGCGGAGAGAGGGGTTATCAGAATAAGAGGAAGTGTTATTAGAATAAGGTCTTAAGAGGTGTTATTAGAATAGGCCCACCCTATATATATATATATATCAGTTAGGCTTCAAGTGCGTACTTGTTAGTTAAACCTATGTATAAATTGTGACACTAAATACGACTAGTAATTAGTACAGTAGCAGTACTAGTATATGTCGGTCAAATTATTCATCGTGTCCACACATTTAATTGACGTGACAACATGCTGTTCGTGAGGTGACACAAGAATCCCAGTGGCGTGTTCGGGTATTCTGGACTTCAGATTTGGAGTACCACTTATCTATCGAAATCTTTCATCATTCACTTAAAACAGTCGATTGAGCATACATTGAGTACCATATAACTGGAATTACCGATGCAAGTCGAAGAAGGATTGGTCGGTGCTGCCGGCTGGCATCAAGTTCGATCCCACGGATCAGGAGCTGATCGAGCACCCGGAGGCCAAAGTGAGTGCTGACAGAGCGAGCTCGACATATGCTACACCCAACCTGAGAAACTTCCAGGTAAGACACGATCGGCCGTCTACTTGCACAAACATATTCCTTTGTTTATAGCTCTATTTTTATTTTTAGACGCAGACCCGGTGAAGCAATTACAATTTGACAGTTAATAAAAAGTGAAACAAGTGACTGCAACATGCCAAAGATGTTATGAAAATGCCAACTAGGTGCACTAAAACCTGTATTCCACAATACTGAAGGTATCACACTGAGTGACCTAAGGAAGCATTTATTCCAGCGCAATTCCAGGGCGTTCAAAAGGGGCACGTGTCGCAAGATACAATCGGAGTGCGGCATGCATGCGATGTGGCACAAGACAGGCAATACCTTGTCGGTGATGGTCAACGACCGGCAGACGGGCAGCAAAAAAGGTTATGGCGCTGCAGACCAACAAGAACTTCGACCAGCAGAGGACCAACTGGGTGATGCACCAGTACCACCTCGGGGACCTGGAGCAAGAGAAGGAGCAGGAGCTGGTCCTCTGCAAGATTTTCTACCAGATAAACACTAGGGCCAGGAGTAAATAGATTATAAGTTGGTTTGGTATTGGTAGTTGTACTACCTTGTCGTCCGCAAGTTGGTATTGTTCTTAACGATCTTTTGGTATGAACTTGCATTTGCTTCCAACCATCATGCGGAGGGTCGATGTGGATATAAAGCTGAATCATTTGTTTCGAAACGAATTTCAGGCACCTGATTTTTATTTGATGGGCAGTGTCTGTGTCAAAACCGGTGGATCTCGGGTAGGGGGTCCCGAACTATGCGTCTGAGGAGAATGGTAACAGGAGGCAGGGGACATGATGTTTTACCCAGGTTCGGGCCCTCTTGATGGAGGTAAAACCCTACGTCCTGCTTGATTTATTCTTGATAATATGAGTAGTACAAGAGTTGATCTACCACGAGATTGGAGAGGCTAAACCCTAGAAGCTAGCCTATTGTATGATTGTATGTTGTCCTACGGAGTAAAACCCTCCAGTTTGTATAGACACCGGAGGGGGCTAGGGTTACACAAGGTCGGTTACAAAGGAGGAGATATACATATCTGTATTTCCTAGCTTGCCTTCCACGCCAAGGAGAGTCCCATCTTGACATGGGACAAAGTCTTCAATCTCGTATCTTCATAGTCCAACAGTCCGCCCAAAGGATATAGTCCGGCTGTCCGGAGACCCCCTAATCTATGACTCCCTCAGTAGCCCCTGAATGAGGCTTCAATGACGATGAGTCCGGCGCGCAGTGTTGTCTTCGGCATTGCAAGGCGGGTTCCTCATCCGAATACGCCACGGAAGAGTTCGAATACAAGGATAGTGTCCAACCCTGCAAAATAAGTTCCACATACCACCGTAGAGAGAATAATATTTCCACAAATCTACTCTACTGACATGTTTTGGCAGCATGACATCACGCCATAGCCTGGTAATTATTCGAACCATTTTTCTTTAACCAGCCCCGCACATAACGCGAGGCGGTTTCTTGACACGTCTTGTCAAAGCAGAGATCATGTTCCCTTTATTACGGGATTCTCATTAATACGGACGTGGGTAACCCAACTGTGCCTAGGACTCCTAGATCTTAGGCAAGTCCCAAACGTCCACGAGGAGGATGCTTGATATTCACCCTCTTTATAAAGGGACAAGGCTTTTACTTTTTTCCCTCCCGTGCTTAATCGAATCCTTCCCCCGCCTTGAGTTTTAACACCCAAAGCCCAGGTCAGGTGCTTCGGACCTTCAATCATGTCCGGATCCAGCCTTCAAGGTCGGTGGATGCCTTCCCCCGTCACGGAGGTGGATATCAAGAAGTTGAGGGAGGCCAAATATCCGAGGGCAGGTCGTCCCTACTCCCGAACCCAACAAGAGCGTTGTGTTCGTCTCCCACTTCCTTCGAGGACTAGGCCTCGCTCTGGATCCCTTTGTGAGGGGTCTTATGTTCTATTACGGGCTGGATTTTCACGATCTGGCCTCGGATTCCCTTCTTCACATCTCGTCATTTGTTGTCGTGTGTGAGGCCTTCCTCCGCATTACCCCTCACTTCGGCCTGTGGCTCAAGACCTTGATGTGAAGACAAAGATGGTCGAGGGGCAGTACGCAGCGTGCGAAGGTGCTCTAATAAGCAAAATTGCTGACGCTCCATGGCCAAAGGGTTCCTTTCTAGAGGTGTCCAGATTGTGGCAATGGGAGTGGTTTTATGTCATAGCTCCCCGAAGTGCCAAGTGGGTAGCTACCCCCACCTTTTGCTCGGGCCCTCCACCACAACTGATGTCATGGATCAGCAGGGGGCTGAGCTGGGGTCCAGCCAAGGACGTGCCAATATTGCAGAGCCGTATCCGAGATCTCTTTGAGGGAGATTTCAGTCTGGTTATGGTAATGCAAGTTATGCTGGTCCGTCGAGTCCAGCCTTGCAAACGCCGGCCCCTCCGCATGTGAGAATTCAACCCGGAAGGACCGCGCACTATTCAGAATTTCCTCGGCATGACGCACAAGGAGATGTACAAATCGTTCTTCGGACCCCAAATAGAGTGTCCGGACACTACCGAGGATGTGGGCCTGAGCAGCAACCGCACCGCTGCCCAAGTAAGTAATCCCATGGCCGAACAGACTGCCCTTTTATTTATCATGACATCATTCTGAAGAATCGCTCTTTGACTAGGACTGGATAACAAAGGCGAAGATGATCCGGTGTTTGGGCCCCCTTCCTGAAGTCTTGGACAATCCGGTGCTGGAAAAGATGCTCGAGCCAGCACCTTGCCTGGTGCCCTCAAAGGAAGATGAAGGGGGAATAAAGAGGGCGAAAGCGGGCCTCCATCGCTACCTATTCCAACCGAGGGAATGAGCGCCTCCGCGAGGGAGGATAACCAAGGGGAAGAATCTGGCATTCTCTCTCCCCGGGGAAGGAAGAGGTCTACCTTTGAAGATCTGGAAACTAAGGTTTCCAAATGGGAGAAGAAATCTCTGCCAGAGGGACCTGCCTCGGAGGGTACTCTTGCCGCACAATGTCCATGTGGGGGTCAACCCTCTACCGAGCTATAAGTAAAAGGTTATTCAATAATGAAAATATCTTGCTCTATTTCTGAGGAAAATAATCGAAGCATTCATCTTGCAGTTTGGATCTTAGCCCTTCTCAGCTGAGCTCATCTTTGGGGGATCTTCTTCAGGAGATGATGGAGAGCGAAATGCCTTCCCCTGCCACACCGCCTTATGAAGTGGGCGACCCTGAGGTGTCGTCGCGGAGGGCTTCTCCTGATCCGGCAAGGCCAGAAGGTAATCCTATGGCCACCCGAAGTCCTCATTATCCGTCTCTCGAAGAGAGCAATCAAAAGATTCCGGCACTGTCTGGTGTGCGATCGGATGTACGGAGGGATCTGCTGGAGAAAGCTGATATCTCAGAAGAGCACCGCACATTGATGGGTACGGCGATTGAAAGGATTTCGTCCGCCGAAAGCGGGCTACATGAAGCCTTTATGAGTCTACTGACGGGTTTTGAGGTATGTGAAATGATGTACATTTTTGAAAGTACCACACATTTATACTTTTGCCCAAAAGTGCTATGATGCCTCCTGTGCGGCCGTTTATGTATATATGTATATAACCTGAAAGATTGCAGTCGTCGGCTTCAGCCCCCACGCATATAATGCGGGGGTGTTCGCAGAAGATGCATGTTCACACTTGATCCAACGTCTTGGTCCATTAAGGAGGTGATAGCGCAGCGAACTAGGCAACCGGACTATAATGCTTTGACACTTTTACTTAGCTAGAGGAGTTTGACAGTGGGGCTACTATATAGCCCCTGGTGGCTCCTCACTCATCTGAATTCGGGGTGCGTACACGAAGGGCCGGGAAACGGCCCTTCGTTAAAGCGGAGGAATCCCGAAGATTCTGCTAGGTCATCGAGTGGTTCACCAGTCTCACCCTATATCATGGCAGTCAGTTGTCGGCTTTCTCTACTGAGGTGCTCGTCCGGATGAACCAGGGCACAATCGCAGTAGTTCTCCTGGTGCCGCCTTAGCCGATAGAGCGGAACGTAAGGTAGCAAAACACAGGAGCCGGGCAAACCCAACATTTGACCAAAGTCTTGATTCGGAGCTGATGCATATAAGGCCAAACTCGCGACGCCGAACACTCCCTAAGGTATTCGGTCTTCATGTTGTAAACCGGGCCTAAAAAGTGCCCTTTGTAATAAGCCCCTGGTGTCCAGGTACGTGCAATATTCTGATGTGGCCACATGCCAATATGTCAGCATCCTTCTCAATTGTACTGGGAATCCGAGGGATGTGTATCAACAAGAGACAGTAAAAAAGGTTTCCGCAGGGTCTTAATCTAAAAAGAATCCTTGGAATGGATCCCTGCTGCACGTCTGCGCCCGTGTCTCCGTTGTGCCATATTCTGGACGGGTGTAGCACGAAGGTCATGTGAAAAAGAGAGAAACTTAATTGAAAAGTTGACGTGCAAAAGGTAAGTTATACTAAATAAACAATATATAGTTCAAAATGAGTAAAGTTGAGCCTGATTGCCACTTGTGTGCGCGCGTTGAGCCCCTTGTACTGTAATAGGGGTATAGCCATCAAACCTGTATCAATTACATATAGCTGTACCGGACTCGTCCAACCGTGTCCGTGGTCTTAACAACCTGTCAGATGCTTTGTTGGTGAGGCCGTTTAGTGTGCGGCTGCCAAGGCAGCCGCACGGTCTTCCGCGTGCAAGGAGCGCTCAATATTTCCATTTACTGTAATGATGCCACGTGGACCAGGCATCTTAAGCATGAGGTAAGCGTAATGCGGTATTGCGTTAAAGCGAGCGAAAGCTTCGCGTCCGAGTAGTACTTGATAGCCACTTTGGAACGGAACGATGGGGAAGGTTAAATTTTCGTTGCGGAAGTGATCGGGGAAGCCGAATATAACCTCTAGTAGCAGGGAGCCCGTGCAATGGGCCTCTGGGCCTGGCGTTACTCCTTTAAAGGTAGTATTGCTGTGGCTAATTTTTGTTGGGTCTATCCCCATTTTGCTGACTGTGTCCTGATATATCAGGTTTAAACTGCTGCCGCCGTCCATCATGACTCATGTGAAGTGGTATCCGTCAATTATTGGATCTAATAACAAG
This sequence comes from Triticum aestivum, assembly GCF_018294505.1. NCBI lineage: Eukaryota > Viridiplantae > Streptophyta > Magnoliopsida > Poales > Poaceae > Triticum > Triticum aestivum. The sequence continues at coordinate 514,714,357 of NC_057800.1, read as the reverse complement.
GCAGCCCATCCTACACGCCGGATACTTGCCGAGTAATCCCGGTGGTCGAATGTGATCGGTTGGGACGACCAGTGGCAGAACTCTGCGGTGATAGGCCCTGGGGCATGTTTCTCTAGGGGTGCCGCTTTGTTTCTCCCTTTTATCACATGTAACACGTTGACTGTTTTGACTTCTGCTGGGAATTTCTTCTGTTCCGCAGTGCTTTGCTTGCGAGGCTCGTCCTCGTCCTCGCTTGGTGTATCCTGCCCCTTGTGTTCATCATTGAGCTTTCCGGACTACTTGAAGACCCAACATTCTCTATGGGTATGATTTGCAGGTTTATCGGGGGTGCTATGGATCTGACATATTTGGTCCAGAATCTTGTTTAGGATGGATAGTTCGTCTCTGTTGCCTTTAGAGGGCAGCTTTTGCTGACCTGGCCGAGAGCTTCTGAATCCAGCGTTTACCGCCGTGCTCTTCGGGCTGTCTTCTTTATTCCGGCGCTTGTTTTTGCTGCGTCGTGATTTCCTGTTTCCGTCCCTGACTTCGGATGTACTTGGGTCGCTGGTGCTGCATCGGGCTAACCAGCTATCCTCACCCTCGCAAAAGCGGGTCATGAGGCTTGTTAATGGTGCCATTGTTCTCGGCTTTTCTTGGACGAGGTGTCTTGCAAGCCATTCGTCTCGAACACTGTGCTTGAAAGCTGCTAAGGCTTCGGCGTCCGGACAGTCGACTATTTGGTTCTTTTTAGTGAGGAACTTGTTCCAATGCTTTCGGGCTGACTCTCCGGGCTGTTGAGTTATATGACTTAAATTGTCTGCATCCGATGGTTGGACATAGGTCCCTTCAAAATTTTCCCGAAAGGCATCTTCGAGCTCTTCCCAGCTTCCAATGGAGTTTTCGGGGAGGCTTTTAAGCCAGTGCCGAGCTGGCCCTTTGAGCTTGAGGGGTAAGTACTTGATGGCGTGGAGATCGTCTCCCCGAGCCATATGGATATGGAGGATGTAGTCCTCAATCCAGACCCCAGGGTCAGTTGCTCCGTCGTACGCCTCTATGTTTACGGGTTTGAATCCCTCTGCAAATTCATGGTCCAGCACCTCATCGGTGAAACATAGGGGGTGTGTGGCACCCCTATATTTGGGTGTACCGTGGTGTTCGGATGTTTTTTGTGTTGCATTGCATGCTGGAGCGCGCTTGCTTATCCCGTATATGGATCTGGTTGCGCCGTCCTTTTGATGCGAGCCCTCGCGTGGATCGCGTACTGGCTTATGTGCGGCGTCGTTTGCCGCTCTATGTTGGCCACGAGGTCGTCTATCCGACCGGATGTCCATTTTAATTTCTGGTTGTGGGGGATCTAAGGCCTCCTCATCGAATTCAGGTAGCAACTTTCGCTTCGAGTAGCTCTTGGTGTGGCGATTACTGTCGTACTTCGCTGCAGTGTTGAGTACTTCACTCCATCTGATTTTGAGTGTGTCTTGTGCAGCCCTGAGCCTTTGCTTCTACCTTTTCAGACCCCTCGCAGGGGCAACCAGCCTTTGATGGGCATTCTATTGCTCCGGGTGCCTATCCGGTGTGATGTCGTCCGGACTGTTATCTTCGACGGGGTCGTGTTGTTCGGTTTGATTCTCCGTGTTGCCCTGGTCGGGCGATGGTTCACCCTGCTCTATCGCTGGGTCTATATGATCGCTGTTTCTGCCGATGCGAGATTTGGAGCGGTGCTTACGCTGCCGCTTTGACTGCTTCTCGAGGGAACAACCCTTTGCTGCGTCCTTCCATTCCTCGTCGTCGTTTTCTATGGGTGTGTCCACCATGTATACATCATATGATGAACTGGGTGTCCAGTGCCCTGTGGGCAGTGGTTCCTGTTTGTCTCCTACATCATCGTCCATACCGTCGATGTCTTCGGAGTCGAAGTCGAGCATGTCGGTCAAATCATCGACAGTGGCTACTAAGTGGGTGGTGGGTGGCCAGCGAATTTCTTCGTCATCCGCATCCCAATCCTGCCGAACATAGTTCGGCTCGGACTCTCCTGACAGGGAGAGAGACCTTAATGATTTCAGTATGTCGCCGAAGGGCGAGTGCTGAAAGATATCCGTGGAGGTGAACTCCATGATCGGCGCCCAGTCGGATTCGGTAGGCACGGGCGCAGGCGGTTCGGAGTCCCTGGCCGGGGAAGAATCCTGTAGTTTAGCGTCACGGCTCCCATGAAGGGTAAGGTCGATATTCGGCTCGATCGCCACTGAGAATACGACCTCCGTGGTGGGGTCTATCCACCCGTCCATGGATGGCGCAATTGACTCCAAACTGAGGGTTGGAGCGGTTGCCGGTGTGATCTCATGAACACTGTCTGATGGTAGAGCTAAATCATGCTCATGGTGACCGTGCGGCGCACTCGGCAGGGGCTTGAATCCGTCGAAGATCAAGTCTCCGTGGATGTCGGCCGTGTAGTTTAAGGTTGCAAACCTGACCTGGTGGCAAGGGGCATAACTCTCGATCTACTCCAGATGGCCAAGCGAGTTGGCCGGCAGTGCGAAGCCGTCGAATACAAAGATCTATCCGGGGAGAAAAGTCTCACCCTGGACTGCATCGCTATCGATGATCGAAGGAGCCATCAAGCCTAATGATGACGACAAAGAGGAACTCTCAATGAAAGCACCAATGTCGATGTCAAAACCGGAGGATCTCGGGTAGGGGGTCCCGAACTGTGCGTCTGAGGCGGATGGTAATAGGAGGCAGGGGACACGATGTTTTACCCAGGTTTGGTCCCTCTTGATGTAGGTAAAACCCTACGTCCTGCTTGATTTATTCTTGATAATATGAGTAGTACAAGAGTTGATCTACCACGAGATCAGAGAGGCTAAACCCTAGAAGCTAGCCTATGGTATGATTGTATGTTGTCCTACGGACTAAAACCCTCTGGTTTATATAGACACCGGAGGGGGATAGGGTTACACAAGGTCGGTTACAAAGGAGGAGATATACATATCCGTATTGCCTAGCTTGCCTTACACGCCATGGAGAGTCCCATCCGGACACGGGACGAAGTCTTTAATCTCGTATCTTCATAGTCCAACAGTCCGGCCAAAGGATATAGTCCGGCTGTCCGGAGACCCCCTAATCCAGGACTCCCTCAGGCAGCATAACCACCCGCCGTTCGAATTCCCAGTTCTCCAATTCTTTCGAAACAAGTGGATGCACTTATTATCACGATAAAAAACAATATCCATGTTGCATCCCAGTTATCAGTCTGTACTTGCAGAATTCTCTCGTTTATTGAGCACGTATATTGTTTTTTCAGGTCGAGCAAGTTTCAACTGGGCTGTAGACTACCCAGGGTTGGTTTTGTTTTTAACAGGCCCAGCCCATGACGACAACGGGGCACAAAGATCCAGCAGGTATCTACTAGCCTCTGGCCCGCCAGCATTAGTTATATTTTGTCTTACAACATCCGCATGCAGTTTTTTACTGAATCAAACACACAGCCCAGTTCTATTTTCCTCTTGAAAGGCATGTCCTACATCCGTTTTCTAATCTCTACCTATAGTTTTACTAGTTCATATACACGTATCATTATATTGAAAACACATAAAATTCCCTTTTCATATTTACATCCTTTTTTTTTGTTTATTCCCACCCAGCACTGATTTTTTTACCACTGGTTTTCCCTCAAACCAACTCAATTTCCCACATCTTATTTGCTTACAAAAACAAAATGATTTTTTTGGCAAATAATAAGTTCTTAAAAAATGTTTATCATTTCAGGATTACAATAGTTCGGACTCCACCGAAATATGCAAAATAAGGTTGAACTTTTTGACCGTGGTCCTGGGCAGAAAATGGGCTGTAATAAATTACTTAAGAATTAGCAAATGGGCTACAAATTATAAAAAATAGCAAATGGGCTTTATGTTGTCTGCCACAGATTTGGAGGCTGACTTGTGGGCTTACTAAGTTCATGCGTACACAAGGTTTCTCAAAAAAGAAACTTAGTCAACAATCGACTCTACCAGCGTCAGACCATTAGATTTCAATCCAATGGCAATCATGCTTCTTCAGTCTCTGATCTTCCTGCCCCCAGCCACCCAAACCAGCGCCGTCGGAACCGCCTACTCCCACCTCCCATGGCCGGCAGTGCTGCCGGGCAGGCCTCATGGCCCCATCATACTCGCATCCCTGGCCTGTCTATCCCTCTACTCACCCACACCTCTTGTTATTTTCCGGCAACGGCAGCCGAACCAGTCAACCCTCGTACTCTCCACCAAGTGGGCAGCCACTGCCGTATCTTCCCTGGCTCCGTGTCATTCCCTTCGCAGGCCTTGCCGTCGTCGACCTTCCCTGCCGCTCTCAGCGCGGCGTGGTCAACGATGTCCATCCAACGGCCGTAGTGCTTCTTCAACCTCTGGTCTTCTTGCCCCAGCCACCCAAAGCAGCGCTGGTCGTGCCGCATGCTCCTGCCTCCCGTGGCCGGCTGTGCTGCCGCGGAGGCTTCACCGTCCCCATACTACTCCCACCGCTGGCCAGGCCATCCCTCCACTCACCCACTCCCCCTATTATTCTGCGGCGACGGCAACCTCACACCGCAGTCGAACCAGTGAACCCTCGTACTCCTCTTCCCGTGGGCATCCACTGCCGCGTCTTCCCCGGCTCCGCGTCGTCCCATTCCTAGGCCTCACCGTCGTCCACCGCCATGGTGCTCTCGGCGCGGCGTGGTCAATGTGGTCAATGACCGACTTCCATCGGAAGAGTACTGTACGTGGAGAGGCTGACAGCTGGGTCCAGGCAGCCCCAAGGAAGTGCCTCCTTATTACGCGCAAAATAATTATTCCTCCACCTGACAGGAGGGACCCACCGGACGGGCCACCAGTATTTCACGGAAAAACATTTCCCCCCTGACTGCTGGGACTCACCGGACGGGCCACCGTATTTCGTGAAAAAAACATTTGCCCCTGACTGTTGGGACCCACCGGACCGACCATCGTATTTCGCGAAAACAATGTTCCCCCCGCTGTCAGCTCGGACCCACCGGAAGTGCCTCCTTATTACGCACAGAAAAATGAATACTCCCCCTGCTAGCTGGGCCCCACCATGGTGGGCGGCTGACTTGTGGGTCTACTAAGTTGACGGGGACGGAGGGCTTTGTCAACTTAGTCAATATGAACAATTCTAGCTCCATTGACCATACGATGTCCATCCAACGACCGTCGTGCTTCTTTAATCTCTTCTCTTCCTGCTCCAGCCGCTCAAACAAGCGCCGGCGGGACTGCCTGCTCCCTCCTCCCCGCGGCCGGCTCTACTGACGTGCATGCCTCACCGCCCCACCGTACTACCATCGCTGGCCTAGCCATCCCTCTACTCACCCAAACCTGTTGTTATTCTCCAGCGACGGCAGACGAACCAGTAAACCCTCGTACAGTCGTACTCCCCTCCGCGTGGGAAACAACTGCCGAGTCTTCGCTACCTCCGTGTCGTTCCCTTCCTAGGCCTCGCCGCCGTCCACCGCCTTGGTGCTCTCGGCGCGGCCTAGTCAACGTGGTCAACGACCGACATGCATCTGAAGTGGACTGTATGTGGAGAGGCCGACAACTGGGTCCACAACCGCACGCAAGGAAATGCCTCCTTATTACACGCAAAATAATGATTCCTCCACCTGACATCAGGGACCCACCGAAAGGGCCTCTGTATTTCACGAAAAAACGTTAATGCCGCTGACAGCTCAGACCCACCAGCTATATCTTCGCACGCAAGGAAGTGCCTCCTTATTACGCACAAAAAAATGAATACTCCCCCTGCTAGCTGGGACCCACTATAGTGGCAGGCTGACTTGTGGTCCTACTAAGTTGACGGGGACGGAGGGCTTTGTCAACTTAGTCAATATGCACGATCCTAGCTCCAGTGACCGTACGCTGTCCATCCAACGGCCGTAGTGCTTCTTCAACCTCTGGTCTTCTTACTCTAGCCGCCCAAACCAGCGCCGGTCGTGCCTCGTGCTCCTGCCTCCCGTGGTCGGCTGCGATGCGACGGAGGCCTCACCGCCCCCTACTACTCCCACCGCTGGCCAGGCCATCCCTCTACTCACACACACCCCCTATTATTATGCGGCGACGGCAGCCTCACACCGCAGCAAACCAGTGAACCCTCGTACTCCTCTACGCGTGGGCATCCACTGTCGCGTCTTCCTCGGCTCTGCGTCGTCCCCTTCCTAGGTCTCATCGTCATCCACCGCCCTGGTACTCTCGGCGCGGCGTGGTCAACGTGGTCAAGGAACGACTTCCATCGGACGTGGACTATACGTGGAGAGGCTGACAGCTGGGTCCATGCCTGCAGCAAGTAAGTGCCTCCTTATTACGTGCAAAATAATTATTCCTCCACCTGATAGCGGGGACCCACCGGACGGGCCACCGTATTTCACGAAAAAATGTTTCCCCCCTGACTGCTAGGACCCACCAGCTACACCTTCGCACGCAAGGAAGTGCGTCCGGGCAAAAAAAACAAAACGATTCGCCCCCCTGACTGCTGGGACCCACCAGCTACATCTTCGCCCGCAAGGAAGTGCCTGACAGTTGGGACCCACGTGGTTGAAGCGTACGTAGCATTGTCATTCTGGTCGCGAACGTGTACGTACATTCTGGTCGCAGTAGAGGCGCGCACGTGTCATAGTAGAGGCGCGCATGTAGCATGTACACGTCCGTACATCGGCCAGGGTGCAAGAAAGAAAATACGGCCACATATGTGTACATATGGGCGGGGTCTCGAACGCCTACTCGCGCATTCGTACGGCCAGGGCTCATGTACATGGCTGGGTCGGAATGGAGAAATATCATCGTCGTCGTGTTCATGGGGAGGCAACGGAATGCTTCATGTTCATGGGGAGGCAACGAAATGCGTCGTGTTCATGGGGAGGCAACAGAATGCGTCGTGTTTATCGGGAGGCAACGGAACGGGTGGGAGCCAACCGGCTGGGTCAGAATGGAATGCGTGGTCGTGTTCATCGGGAGGGCTTGGATGGAACATGTGATGGGAACAAGGCCTGGCGTACCGGAGAACGGAGGAAATAGACCTCCTACGGTCGAAACGGGGGTCCTGTTGATCGGGAGGGGTGTGGCATACCGCAAAACGGAGGAAATAGACCTCCTACGATCAAAACGGGGGTCCTGTTGATCGGGAGGGGTGCTGCGTACCGCAAAATGGACGAAAAGGACCTCCTACGGTCGAAACGGGGGTCCTGTTCATCGGGAGGGGTGTGGCGTACCGCAAAACGGGACTCCACGGGATATTGTTCAGCTCCACCGTCGACCTCCTCCAGCCTCCACGGGCTACCGTCGACCTCCTCCAGCCTCCACGGGCTCCTGTTCATCCAGCCTCCACCGCGCGCTACTCAACCGGCTACTATTCAACCACCCCTCCACGGGCACCCCTCCACCCTCTACTGTTCATCCAGCCCTCCACACCACGGGGTCCTGTTCAACCACCCCTCCACGAGCACCCCTACACCGTCTACTGTTCATCCAGCCCTCCACACCATGGGGTCTTGTTCATCCAGAGACAATGCCACCGCTCATTGTTCATCCAACCCCCTCCCCCCTGCAACGCTCACTGTTCATCCCAGAGGCAGCATCGATCGGCTTCACTTAGCAGCAGTAGCGAAGGAATCGCTCGATCGGGTTGAGTTAACAGCCATCGATCGATCGCTCGGGTTCAGTAACGCGTAGCCTGCAGTGCAATTGCTCGGGTTCAGTTAGAGCCCAACGCCTCGCTCGGGTTCAGTTAGAGCCAACGCCTCGCACACACGCGCGTACATGTACGAGAGAAACGCGCATCGCTCGGCCCCCGACCTCCCACCATAATGGGAACTCCCCGAAATTTTCCTCGCCCTCGCTTCTACCATGGTTTTTTCCATCATGGACGGCCCAAAGAATGTCATGCAGCTGTGTCTCCGGCCCGCCCAGGACGAAAAGCCCATTTTCTGTCATGATTTTTTTCATAGAAGTAGGAGCCCACCACATCTATGATGATACCGGGTTTTGTCAAAATTATCGTCATAGAAGTGTCATATGTATTACAGAAAAAAAATTCGTTCGGCCCAAAATGTCACGGATGTGTCTTTTTTTGTAGTGATGAGGACGAGCAGGACCCATATACTCAGTGGCGCCTGGCAACTTATTCCGATGGATCTCCTCTTCTTGTCTATATACAGGACTGCTATTGTTACTAAGGAAGCAGGTGTTGTCTCGCATGGTCGCACTCTCCGAACCTATTCCAACATCCATTGCAGGGTATTCAGGATGGATACTAGTGTACTAGCGCCAAGACTTGGAGGGAACTCGCTCTTCCTTGGACAAAATTATCCAATGATGGTGGAAGGCGATCCAGCTGCTATTGACACAATGTTACTACCATTTATGAGAAGCAATTGTATCTATACCTCGGACATTTCTATGCTTCCCTACCATCCCAATATGGGTCCTGACATAGGCCGCTTCAGCCTCGATGATCATTGATGCGTTGGTCTCAAGATTAACAGTAGCTGGCCCTTCCTAGAGAGTCACTTCTGGTTCAAAGCAAGTGTTTCCAACACCGACGAGTGGTTGAGCTGAAGTTCATTTCATCGCTTTGTTATTTCATGTGTGAGAAAAACTTTAGTAGAATGTTTTGTTGGAAATGATCTATAATCCAACGTCTATCCTCGTTGTCCTTGTGGGTTGATGACTTGTTGTATGCAATCAATGGTACATTTGCATCTGCTAGTGGTGCCCATACGAAAAGTGCTAGTGATTTTAGTTGCAAAAGTTAGATAGTGCTAGTGATTTGTAGCTGCATATTTTGACAAATCGCAGTGTTACAATGTTGAAAAATGGCAATGTTACTAGATAAACAAATGTCGATCTTTCCAGTTTGACAAATGGCAACATACACAAAATCACCTATATGCAAATCTTACCCAATTGTTTGTACGTGCTTGCACACGGTCATGCAAAACAACCGTTTACATTGAAGGGATGCAGAAATCCTGCTCGGCACATTTTCCCTTGGCTTCCTGGGGAAGCTGTCAGTTTGCATACGGTGTTCTAACTACAACGTTTGCGATGAGTGTTTTATATTTAAAAACCATTGACGTTTTTTTCAAAAGAAAAAGTCTGTACATTAAGAGAGAAAAATGCAAGTTCATTTAAACCATATCTTTCATTCAGTCACACTGTGAATTTATATTCATATGATCGAGAATTCGAGATACATTATTAAACCCCAAAAAACCTATTTTTGGCGGTGGCGAAGGCAGCGTGCTGCGCCGTCGTTGTCGTCGACGTCCTCCCGGACGCCGTTGTTGAAGTCTTCAAGGCAGCACAAAATGTTCTTCACTTGTAAATCAAACATCATGTCATCGCGCGATCGACGGGCGGGGCGCGGGAGGAAGGCAACTAGTGCCGCTGAGAGGTAGCGGTCGACGGCAGCGTCCCATGCCGCTGAGGGAGGCGCGCGCACAGGCACGATGGGTGCAGCCAAATGCACGGGGACCGGAGCCGCGGTGGGTGGAAGGGCATGCACGGACAGGGGCATGGGCGCGGCGTGTGCAGCCAAACGCACAGGGGCCGGCGCCACGGTGGGTGAAGGGGCGCACACGGGCACGGGCACTGGCATGTACACGAGCTCAAGCGGATCTGCGGAGACCTCGTTGATGCCCGCGGCTTCCAGCTCTATGATAGTGCTCGGCGACCAGCCCGTCAATGCTACGGGGATGATCGTTGGCACGGGCACGGGGATCGGAGCTGGAACATGAGCGGGGGCAGCAACCGCCGTGGCCAGCTCATTCCGGGCCATGTCCATGAGGCCCCATTCCTCCTTATTTTCTATCTCCTCCGGCTCGGAGTCGACTTCACCAAACTTGAAGACTAGTGACAGATGATCATTCTACGCCATGGCGTTGGTGGAGGTCTACAGGAGGGACAGGAATGGGAGGTGAACAATAAGGCCAGCCATATTAAACAGCGGCTCGAGCGCCATTAATGGAGAGGAAGGCGGGTGGCCATGGAAGTCAAAGGTCCCCCTTTCCCAGTGAGCCTGCACAGCGTACAGCTCGCACGCTTCCCGATGAGCCTACGCATAGGAGTTCAGCTTGCACAGTTCTCGGCCAGCTTGCGCACTGGACTGCGCTCGCACACCTCCCGTTCAGTCAAGGTCAAGCAGCTGTCCGCACGGCACCTCCGACGGCCATTAATATCAAGACACATGGCATCACATGAATGGTTAATAGAACGCATACGGTTTGAATTATACAAACATTTGAGATATTAAAGTTGCAGCTATTTTTTCAAAATGCCTTTGTTGGCTGTCATTATTCGAGAGCGCCTTCTCCCAAAATGGACACGAAAAATGCCACAACATGTCGGGTGCCATTCCATGGTAGCATGCCAAGTTTCATGAATTTCAGACGAGTTTTGGATTTACTAGAATTTAAAAACCAAGCATCTCAATGTTTTGTCAGCAATCAATGGTGCTCTGGTGTTTGAAATTCATTCCCATTTCTTGCATGGGACCTAAGCACGCACCCAAGGACACATATTTGATTTCTCAACCAATTTATATGCACTAGAGCATGTGCATGTAGTTCAAATTTGACTTATGCACATAAATGCATTGAAAACTCAGTTAATGCATAAAAATGTCCAAACGAACACCAAAAAATCCCAAAAATTGACAGAACACTCATGTTGTTTGATACGTCTCCAATGCATCTATAATTTATGAAGTATTCATGCTATTATATTATCTGTTTTGGATGTTTATGGGCGTTACTAAAGACTTTTATATTATTTTTGGGACTAACCTATTAACCGGAGGCCCAGCCCAAATTGTTGTTTTCTTGCCTATTTCAGTGTTTTGAAGAAAAGGAATATCAAATGGAGTCCAAACGGAATGAAACCTTCGGGAGAGTTATTTTTGGAACGGAAGCCCTCCAGGAGACTTGGAGTAGACGCCAAGGGAAGCTTCGAGGAAGCCACGAGGTAGGGAGGCGCGCCCTACCCCCCTGGGCATGCTCCCACCATCGTGGGCCCCTCGTGGCTCACCTGACCGACTTCTTTCACCTATATATGTCCATATACCCTAAAAACATCGAGGAACAGAATAGATCAGGAGATCCGCCGCCGCAAGCCTCTGTAGCCACCAAAAACCAATCTAGACCCATTCCTGCACATTGCCGGAGGGGGATCCCTCACTGGTGTCCATATTCATTATCCAGGCACTCTCCATGACGAGGAGGGAGGGGATGAGGGTATGTACCAGTAGCTATGTGTTTGATCTCTCTCTCTCTCTCTCTCTCTGTGTTCTTGAGGTGGTACGATCTTGATGTATCACGAGCTTTGCTATTATAGTTGCATCTTATGGTGTTTCTCCCCCTCTACTCTCTTGTAATGGATTGAGTTTTCCCTTTGAAGTTATCTTATCGGAGTGAGTCTTTAAGGATTTGAGAACACTTGATGTATGTCTTGCATGTGCTTATATGTCGTGGCAATGGGATATCACGTGATCAACTTGATGTATGTTTTGGTGATCAACTTGCGAGTTCCGTGACCTCGTGAACTTATGCATAGGGGTTATCACACATTTTCATCTTGACTCTTCGGTAGAAACTTTGGGGCACTCTTTGAAGTTCTTTGTGTTGGTTGAATAGATGAATCTGAGATTGTGTGATGCATATTGTATAATCATACCCACGGATACTTGAGGTGACATTGGAGTATCTAGGTGACATTAGGGTTTTGGTTGATTTTTGTCTTAAGGTGTTATTCTAGTACGGACTCTAGGACAAATTGAATGGAAAGAATAGCTTCGTGTTATTTTACTACGGACTCTTGAATAGATCGATCAGAAAGGATAACTTTGAGGTGGTTTTGTACCCTACCATAATCTCTTCGTTTGTTCTCCGCTATTAGTGACTTTGGAGTGACTCTTTCTTGCATGTTGATGGATAGTTATATGATCCAATTATGTTATTATTGTTGAGAGAACTTGCACTAGTGAAAGTATGAACCCTAGGCCTTGTTTCCTAGCATTGCAATACCGTTTGTGCTCACTTTTATCATTAGTTACCTTGCTGTTTTTATATTTTCATATTACAAAAACCATTATGTACTATCCATATTGCACTTGTATCACCATCTCTTCGCCGAACTAGTGCACCTATACAATTTACCATTGTATTGGGTGTGTTGGGGACACAAGAGACTCTTTGTTATTTGGTTGCAGGGTTGTTTGAGAGAGACCTTCTTTATCCTATGCCTCCCACGGATTGATAAACCTTAGGTCATCCACTTGAGGGAAATTTGCTACTGTCCTACAAACCTCTGCACTTGGAGGCCCAACAACGTCTACAAGAAGAAGGTTGTGTAGTAGAGATCAAGCTCTTTTCTGGCGCCGTTGCTGGGGAGGTGAGTGCTTGAAGGTATATCTTTAGATCTTGCAATCGAATCTTTTAGTTTCTTGTTTTATCACTAGTTTAGTTTAGAAAATAAAATTACAAAAAATGGAATTGAGTTTGCCTCATACGCTTCATCTTTTTAATATTTTTCGTGAGAATGATGGAAAGGAAAATTGTGCTCAAGTGCTAGAAGAAGAAGTCTATAAAATGTTTGGCACCAAATCTTTAATGATGAGCATGATTGCATGTTGTTAGTATGAACTCCTTGAATATCCATAGTACTAATGATGATTGCACAAGTCATAATGAAAATGTCTTTTATAAGCATGTCAATTTTCATGGAGTGCATAGAGTTTGCAAGTACACACCAAATAGGGAAGATAGATTTTGCAAGAGGCATAAGTATTAGGAAACTATGTGGTTGCAAGAAAGGCTAGATGTTTGTGTTGAAAATTTAATCTTTCTTAGCCGTACTTGTGAACTTTGCAATGAACATGGTCATTTAAGTCTCCAATGCAAATTGTTTCGTGATCAAATCGTGTCCAAGAATTGTGATGATTTGATTTCCCTTGCATATCATAATGAACTTAGTTTGCTTTTGGGTTATGAAGAAATGAAATGTATAACTAAGGATCTTCTAGAATTTGTCCTGGATAAGGTTCTTGATTTTGATCTAGAAGAAATTTTTATGTATTGTGCGGTGAATTGCATTGAAAATCCTTATCTTGCCAATTACATAAATACGAGAAAACAAATAGAAGATGAAGAGAATACTAACGAAAGGGAAGATACTTCCAAATATCCTCCTATTATTTCTTATGATGAATCAGGTAATGAGGAGGAGCCTTCTATTCAACCAATCTCATTAATAAGGAGCTCAAAAAAGAGGCTTAAACCCACACATGATGTGAAGAAGAAAAAGAAAAGACGGAGAAGCAAAGGTAGAAAGGTATCCCTCCCAAATGATGTTTCTCCTATTGCTCATTGTGATGATGATAATTGCTATACCATTGGTGCTATCCATTCTGTCGGGGGCGGTGCTGATTCCCGCCAACACCTAAGGGGACAGGGGCCCTTTCGGTTCGGTGGGGGGCGGAGAACGCACAAAGAGCGGATCGAGGCAGTGCACGCGGGCGATTTTACCCACCTTCGGGCCGCACGGATGCGTAAAACCCTACTGCTGCTTGTTTGTGTATATTGGATTCTTGCTCAGGAGCGATGGACGCTGCCAGACTGAGCGTGAGAGTGTTCCTGGTGTTGAACGAGCCGAACTGGCCTAACCTCTCAACTTCCGAACCCCTTCTACGTTGCGCTTGGGCCTCCTTTTATACTCTTAAGGGGTCACCGACAGGGGGCAACATAGACAAGAAGGGTAAAAATGGAAAAGGATGGGGTAGGTGCAGCTACCGCTACTGTGAATACAGTGCGCCCTACCTAACTCTGACGGCAGGGGACAAGGGCATTAAATGCCTGTCTGAGTCTCCCAAACAGTGCAAAAGGTGACCGTTAGGAGTGCCACCGTTTGCCACGATGGGCTTCTCTTCATCTGCGCTTGCCACCATGTACCCCTAGCTGCACGGCCTCCCGCCACGTGCGCTCTGGGAGAGTCCCAGAGCGACACGTTAGCAGGTGAGCTGGAGCGCGGGCGCGAAGTGGGGGTTTCCCGCGGCAAGCTCCTTGCCGCGGCCGTCGTCTTGTCGCGTCTGGAAGCTTGTCGCTCGCTGGTTCTTGCCGGGACGCGGGGCGCGTCGCGGCAAGTTTTCTCGATACGCCTTGAATGGCCTTCCCGGCAAGCTCCTCTTGCCGGGGTCTCGTCTCTTCCCGGCAAGCTCCTCTTGCCGGGGCCTTGGTTGGCCTTCCCGGCAAGCTCCTCTTGCCGGGGCCTTGATTTGAATACTTTGTTCTTGAATGGTCTTCAAGGGAACCATGGAGGGTCCTGGCGGTCACCCGGCAAGCCTTGCCGTGGGGCGTTGCAACTGCCCATGCACGAGTTCGGGGTAATAGGGTACCCCTACTCTAGTACACCGACAGGAGCCCCCGGGCCTGGGCCATACACGGTGCCGAGCGCTGTTGGGCCAGGCCCAAAATTAGTGCACGGGCATGCGCGGCGTAGGTCACGCCGAATCTAACTCCGCTCCCACCGCGCACGCCCAGAACGGCACGCGTCAAACGCGGCGTCGTGGGTGAGATCGTGGGTTGCGTGCGTGGGGCTAAGCCCCCCGAGCATGCGTCAGGCCACGATGATGGGGACGATTCATGCCCTCCTCCTTAAACGGAGGTAGGTGTGAGGGCGTGGTGCATTTACTGGAGGTAGCTCGCCTAGGCACTCCTTTTGCCCTTTTCGCCTCCTTGACCTGCCTCTTGAAAAGGGGGACAGGAAAGGGATCACGGGCATCTTATCTTTTTAATTTGTAAGCCTTCGGGCCTTAGCTGTATCTAGAACTTGTAATCCTCTCTTTCATGTTTTTCACCCTCTATGGACTGTACCTGAGTGGGATGTTTTTTAATGAAAAGGGGATGCTTGCCGGGTTATTTGTCTCGCGAGTTAAACCCACGTCAAGGAGCAAATCCTTGGTATCCCTCGGACAGACATTTCATCTCCCGGCAACAGGCCCTGCTGTCTTCCCACGTCGCTCAACCTTTCTCACGCTTTTAACGGAGGCAGGAATGAGGTGGGTGCGGTCTCCTTGTTTCATCCCTTTGCTGCCGCGACTACGACCAAACTTGGCCCCGAGAACGAGCCCCAGGGCCTAGAGTCGAGGGAGCACGGCAGTTTCCAGGAACAAACGTGGTTTCGCATTCCCCAGTCCATAAGAGGATGCATGATGAGAGATGAGAAACTTATCTGATAGTGCAGCCCTCGGCAACTCTGGTTTGCCGTGGATGATTCTTGGCACTCACAGCCCCCAGCGATACTGGCTTGCCGGGAAGGCTTTTATCTTCAGCAGAGAACTTTGTCGTTCTCGATGCCGGCTTCCGGCAAGCTGGTTGCCAGGAAGGCTTTTATCTTCAGCAGAGAACTTTGGCGTTCTCGATGCCGGCTTCCGGCAAGCTGATTGCAAGGAAGGCTTTTATCTTCAGCAGAGAACTTTGACGTTCTCGATGCCGGCTTTCGGCAAGCTGATTGCCAGGAAGGCTTTTATCTTCGGCAGAGAACTTTGACGTTCTCGATGCCGGCTTCCGGCAAGCTGGTTGCCAGGAAGGCTTTTATCTTCAGCAGAGAACTTTGACGTTCTCGATGCCGGCTTCCGGCAAGCTGGTTGCCAGGAAGGCTTTTATCTTCAGCAGAGAACTTTGACGTTCTCGATGCCGGCTTCCGGCAAGCTGGTTGCCAGGAAGGCTTTTGGCGAAGAACTTCATTGTTCTTGACACCGGCTCCCGGCAAGATCGTTGCCGGAAAGGCTTATGGCGAAGAACTTCGTTGTTCTTGACACCGAAAAGATTGGCCCTAAGGGCGTTGCCAGCCCCCGGGCCATAACTGCGTTCAAACATAGCAAGTGATTAGCATCCGAAGTGCACTCAACTTGCTTGCGAATTTTGACTTTTGCTGCATATTCCCTATGCCTGCTGGAATGCTTTCCGGTGCGTACGATCCAGCCAGTAGCGCTTGAGGGAACGGGCCCTTAGCGGCTATTCGGGAACAACGCCTCCCGGAAAGGTTTACCTTCTTGGTTCTAGCGCAACCGCACAAGTTGCCGAGCGGACTCGAGGCAATCATGGAGCGCAACTAGCCCCGAGAAGGCTCCTCGGCATACAGGTCTATACAGAAATCTCAAATAAATAGCGCATTCTATCTTCCTGTTCAACCCCTCTTTGTACGTCCACCCTATGCTTTCTAGGGAAACTTGCCGGTGCAGGAACCCTTGCCGCAAGCGCCGAGTGCGGAACTTCAGCAGCCTGCTGGCGGGGTCGCTACCGACAAGTAATCTTGTCGCAACTAGTTGCAGCTCACTTAAGTTGTTGAGCGGACTCGAAACAAAGTAAGGGCGCTAGCAGCTCACTTAAGTTGCTGAGCGGACTCGAAGCAAAGTAAGGGCGCTAGCAGCTCACTTAAGTTGTTGAGCAGACTCGAAACAAAGTAAGGGCGCGACTAGCTACGAGTTGATTCCTCCGCGCACAGGTTTTTCGTACAAAGAACAAGATCTCCGAGGTGGATAACCTGATATAAAAAGGAAATATCTAAAGTTTTGCATGACTTAGCTTTTTCTGTTGCCGCACTGGCGTCGTTCTTTTGCTCGCCCGCTCCTTGGGAGCCATGACGATGAAGATTTAGCTTGCGTGCACGCCGGATCGGGTTTGCACGATCTCGACGCCCCCTACCTGGCGCGCCAGAGGTGTCAGGGGCGGTGCTGATTCCCGCCAACACCTATGGGGACAGGGCCCCTTTTGGTTCGGTGGGGGGCGGAGAACGCACAAAGAGCGGATCGAGGCAGTGCACGCGGGCGATTTTACCCAGCTTCGGGCCGCACGGATGCGTAAAACCCTACTGCTGCTTGTTTGTGTATATTGGATTCTTGCTTAGGAGCGATGGACGCTGCCAGACTGAGCGTGAGAGTGTTCCTGGTGTTGAACGAGCCGAACTGGCCTAACCTCTCCACTTCCGAACCCCTTCTACGTTGCGCTTGGGCCTCCTTTTATACTCTCAAGGGGTCACCGACAGGGGGCAACGTAGACAAGAAGCGTAAAAATGGAAAGGGATGGGGTAGGTGCAGCTACCGCTACTGTGGATACAGTGCACCCTACCTAACTCTGATGGCAGGGGACAAGGGCATTAAATGCCTGTCTGAGTCTCCCAAACAGTGCAAAAGGTGACCGTTAGGAGTGCCACCGTTTGCCACGATGGGCTTCTCTTCATCTCCGCTTGCCACCACGTACCCCTAGCTGCACGGCCTCCCGCCACGTGCGCTCTGGGAGAGTCCCAGAGCGACACGTTAGCAGGTGAGCTGGAGCGCGGGCACGAAGTGGGGGTTTCCCGCGGCAAGCTCCTTGCCGCGGCCGTCGTCTTGTCGCGTCTGGAAGCTTGTCGCTCGCCGGTTCTTGCCGGGACGTGGGGCGCGTCGCGGCAAGTTTTCTCGATACGCCTTGAATGGCCTTCCCGGCAAGCTCCTCTTGCCGGGGTCTCGTCTCTTCCCGGCAAGCTCCTCTTGCTGGGGCCTTGGTTGGCCTTCCCGGCAAGCTCCTCTTGCCGGGGCCTTGATTTGAATACTTTGTTCTTGAATGGTCTTCAAGGGAACCACGGAGGGTCCTGGCGGTCACCCGGCAAGCCTTGCCGCGGGGCGCTGCAACTGCCCATGGACGAGTCCGGGGTAATAGGGTACCCCTACTCTAGTACACCGACACATTCTATTAATGATGAGAGTGATTATGCTTATGATATGAAAAGGCCCAAGCTTGGGGATGCTATTTTGATGAGAATGACATGTTTGAGAATATATTTGCTGCAATTAATGTTTGTCCCAAGCTTGGGGATTCTATGTTTAATGAAGATGATATTTTTAGCCTCCCAAGTTTTGATATGCAAATTTGTTATGATGATAGCATGCCCCTACTTATGATGATTATATTATGAAAATGGGTTTGGAAGTGTGTCAACTTCAGGAAGTAATGATCCCACTATTTTGAAGGGTGTTGAATCTTATTGTGATAATTATGAAAGTGGATTTGGAGAGGTCATGGCTTTATTTAGTAATGATTCCACTATCTTGTAAGAGGTTTCAATCGATTATGATAAGAACAAAGTTGCTACTTATGATGATTATTGTGATGATACTTATGCTATAAAAAGTAGTGCTGATTATATTTATAAAACTTGTCATGATTATGATTACCCTTTCTTGAACATTACTCCTTTAATGTGGAAACAATTTATAGTATTCGAGTTTCTTATGATACTCCCACTATTCCGAACGAGAAGAATTTTGCTTATGTGGAGAGTAATAAAATTTATATGCTTGTAGATAATGAAAAGAATGCTTTATGTGATAGTTATATTCTTGAATTCATTCATGATGCTACTGAAAATTATTATGAGGGTGGAACATATGCTTGTAGGAATTGCAATAATATCAAGTTTCCTCTCTATGTGCTTAAAGTTAGTTATGCTTGTTTTGCCTTCCTATGCTAGTTGATTATTGTTCCGATAAATTGTTTGCTCAGAAAATCCCTATGCATAGGAAGTGTATTAGAATTAAATGTTCTATTCATATTCTTCATGATGCTCTCTTTATGTTTCAATTCTTATCTTTTATGTGAGCATCATAGAAATCATCATGCATAGCTAGGGGCGTTAAACGATAGCGCTTGTGGGGAGGCAACCCAATTTTATTTTTGTTCTTTGCTTTTTGCTCCTGTTTAGTAATGAATAATTCATCTAGACTCTGTTTAGATGTGGTTTTATGCTTTTAATTAGGGTTTGTGCCAAGTAGAACCTTTGGGAAGACTTGGGGAAAGTCTTTGTGATCCTGCTGTAAAAAACAGAAACTTTAGCTCTCACGAGATTTGCTGCCATTTTTCAATGGAGAGCGCTATTTAGTTAACTTAGTTTTCAGGTGAGTAATAGATAAATTCCTCACGTCCAGCAATTTATTCTAGAATTTTTGGGGTTCCATAAGTATCCGAAACCTACAGATTACTAAGACTGTTCTGTTTTTGACAGATTCTGTTTTTCGTGTGTTGTTTGCTTATTTTGATGAATCTATGGCTAGTAATAGAGTTTATGAACCATATAAAAGTTGGAATACATTAGGTTTAACATAAATATAAATAAATAATGAGTTCATTACAGTACCTTGAAGTGGTGGTTTGTTTTCTTTTACTAACGGAGCCCACGAGTTTTCTGTTAAGTTTTGTGTTGTGAAGTTTTCAAGTTTTGGGTAAAGATTCGATGGACTATGGAATAAGGAGTGGCAATAGCCTAAGCTTGGGGATGCCCAAGGCACCCCAAGGTAATATTCAAGGACAACCAAGAGCCTAAGCTTGGGGATGCCCCGGAAGGCATCCCCTCTTTCGTCTTCGTTCATCGGTAACTTTAATTTGAGCTATATTTTTATTCACCACATGATATGTGTTTTGCTTGGAGCGTCAATTTATTTTGCTAGGATTTTCTTTCTGTTATTTATAAAAAAAATCATCTTTTATTTCAATAGAAGTGGCATTGATGGCCTTTACTATGCCTATTTTACAAGTCTACATGCTGCTGGTTGAAAACAGAAAGTTTACCACTCTTGCAAAAATTTCCTAGAAAAGTCAGAATGTGATAAAATGTTGAAACCTTTTGCATAATAAGCTTTGATAAATTTACTACAGTGGGAATTTTCTTTCATAATTTTTGATCTAGTGAAGTATGGATCTTGCTGCATTCTTCATAGATTGTCCTCTTTAGGTAGATTGCTGTTATGTTTGCATTGTTTGCATATGTTTGCTTGTTTAATGATTCTACTTGAGGATAGGACTATTAAATATGCGGAGGCATTTAGTATGCAATGTTGATTAATAATTTTAGTGATTTTCTACAGAAGAGTATGATAAGGTTATTAAAGTGGCAGCTATTTTTTCAAAATGCCTTTGTTGGCTGTCATTATTCGAGTGTGCCTTCCGGACACGGAAAATGCCACAACATGTCGGGTGCCATTCCATGATAGCATGCCAAGTTTCATGAATTTCAGACAAGTTTTGGATTCACTAGAATTTAAAACCAGGCATCTCAATGTTTTGCCGGCAATCAACGGTGCCCTGGTGTTTGAAATTCATTCCCATTTCTTGCATGGGACCTAAGCACGCACCCAAGGACACAAATTTGATTTTTCAACCAATTTATATGCACTGGAGCATGTGCATGTAGTTCAAATTTGAATTATGCACATAAATGCATTAAAACTCAGTTAATTCATAAAAATGTCCAAACGAACCTCGAAAAATCCCAAAAATTGACACAACACTCCTGTTGTTTGATACGTCTCCAACGTATCTATAATTTATGAAGTATTCATGCTATTATATTATCTGTCTTCGATGTTTATGGGCTTTACTAAACACTTATATATTATTTTTGGGACTAACCTATTAACTGGAGGCCCAGCCCATATTGTTGTTTTCTTGCCTATTTCAGTGTTTCGAACAAAAGGAATATCAAACGGACTCCAAACGGAATGAAACCTTCGGGAGAGTTATTTTTGGAATGGAAGCCATCCAGGAGACTTTGAGTACACGTCAGGGAAGCTTCGAGGAAGCCACAAGGTAGGGAGGCGTGCCCTACCCCCCTGGGCGCGCCCCCACCCTCATGGGCCCCTCGTGGCTCCCCTGACCGACTTCTTTCGCCTATATATGTCCATATACCCTAAAAACATCGGGGAACAAAATAGATCGGGAGTTCCGCCGCCGCAAGCCTCTGTAGCCACCGAAATCCAATCTAGACCCGTTCCTGCACCCTGCCGGAGGGGGATCCCTCACCGGTGGCCATCTTCATCATCCAGGCGCTCTCCATGACGAGGAGGGTGTAGTTCACCCTCGGGGCTGAGGGTATGTACCAGTAGCTATGTGTTTGATCTCTCTCTCTCTCTCGTGTTCTTGAGTGTTAGGTAACGTAGTAATTTCAAAAATATTCCTACGCACACGCAAGATCATGATGATGCATATCATCGAGAGGGGAGAGTGTTTTCTACGTACCCTCGTAGACCGGAAGCGGAAGCGTTAGCACAACACGGTTGATGTAGTCGTACGTCTTCATGGCCCGACCGATCAAGCACCGAAACTACGGCACCTCCGAGTTCTAGCACACGTTCAACTTGATGACGATCCCCGGACTCCGATCTAGCAAAGTGTCAGGGAAGAGTTCCGTCAGCACGACGGCGTGGTGACGATCTTGATGTTTTACCATCGCAGGGCTTCGCCTAAGCACCGCTACAATATTATCGAGGATTATGGTGGAGGGGGGCACCGCACACGGCTAAGCGAACGATCACAAAGATCAACTTGTGTGTCTATGGGGTGCCCCTGGACACGTATATAAAGGAGTGGAGGAGGGGAGGGGCCGACCCTCTCTATGGCGCGCCCTAGGGCAGTCCTACTCCCACCGGGAGTAGGATTCCCCCTTTCCTAGTAGAACTAGGAGCCCTTCCAAGTAGTAGGAGTAGGAGGGAAGGGAAGGGAAGGGAAAAGGAGAAGGAAGGAAGGGGGCGCCCCCTTCCGTAGTCCAATTCGGACCAGACCAAGGGGAGGGGTGCGGCCACCCTTGAGGCCCATTTCCTTCTTTCCCGTATGGCCCAATAAGGCCCAATACGTATTCCCGTAACTCTCCGGTACTCCGAAAAATACCCAAATCACTCGGAACCTTTCGGATGTCCGAATATAGTCGTCCAATATATCGATCTTTACGTCTCGACCATTTCGCGAATCCTCGTCATGTCCCCGATCTCATCCGGGACTCCGAACTCCTTAGGTACATCAAAACTCATAATATAACTGTCATCAAAACCTTAAGCGTGCGGACCCTACAGGTTCGAGAACAATGTAGACATGATCGAGACACGTCTCCGGTCAATAACCAATAGCAGAACCTGGATGCTCATATTGGCTCCCACATATTCTACGAAGATCTTTATCGGTCAGACCGCATAACAACATACGTTGTTCCCTTTGTCATCGGTATGTTACTTGCCCGAGATTTGATCGTCGCTATCTCAATACCTATTTCAATCTCGTTACCAGTAAGTCTCTTTACTCGTTCCGTAATACATCATCTCGCAACTAACTCATTAGTTGCAATGCTTGCAAGGCTTTAGGTGATGTGCATTACCGAGAGGGCCCAGAGATACCTCTTCGACAATCGGAGTGAAAAATCCTAATCTCGAAATACGCCAACCCAACAAGTACCTTCGGAGACACCTGTAGAGCACCTTTATAATCACCCAGTTACGTTGTGACGTTTGGTGGCACACAAAGTGTTCCTCTGGTAAATGGGAGTTGCATAATCTCATAGTCATAGGAACATGTATAAGTCATCAAGAAAGCAATAGCAACAAATTAAACGATCAAGTGCTATGCTAACGGAATGGGTCAAGTCAATCACATCATTCTCCTAATGATGTGATCCCGTTAATCAAATGACAACTCATGTCTATGGTTAGGAAACATAACCATCTTTAATCAACGAGCTAGTCATGTAGAGGCATACTATTGACACTCTGTTTGTCTATGTATTCACACATGTATTATGTTTCCGGTTAATACAATTCTAGCATGAATAATAAACATTTATCATGATATAAGGAAATGTATAATAACTTTATTATTGCCTCTAGGGCATATTTCCTTCAGTCTCCCACTTGCACTAGAGTCAATAATCTAGTTCACATCCACATGTGATTTAACATCAAAAGTTTACATCACCATGTGATTAACACCCATAGTTCACATCGACATGTGACCAACACCCAAAGGGTTTACTAGAGTCAATAATCTAGTTCACATCGCTATGTGATTAACACCCAAAGAGTACTGAGGTGTGATCATGTTTTGCTTGTGAGAGAATTTTAGTCAACGGGTCTGCCACATTCAGATCCTTAAGTATTTTGCAAATTTCTATGTCAACAATGCTCTGCACAGAGCTGCTCTAGCTAATTGCTCCCACTTTCAATATGTATCCAGATTGAGATTTAGAGTCATCTGGATCAGTGTCAAAATTTGCATCGACGTAACCCTTTATGACGAACCTTTTGTCACTTCCATAATCGAGAAACATATCCTTATTCCACTAAGGATAATTTTGACCAATGTCCAGTGATCTACTCCTAGATCATTATTGTACTCCTTTGCCAAACTTAGGACAGGGTATACAATAGGTCTGGTACACAGCATGGCATACTTTATAGAACCAATGGTTGAGGCATAGGGAATGACTTTCATTCTCTCTCTATCTTCTGCCGTGGTCGGGTTTTGAGTCTTACTCAACTTCACACCTTGTAACACAGGCAAGAACTTCTTCTTTGACTGTTCTATTTTGAACTACTCCAAAACCTTGTCAAGGTATGTACTCATTGAAAAAACTTATCAAGCATCTTGATCTATCTCTATAGATCTTGATGCTCAATATGTAAGCAGCTTCACCGAGGTCTTTCTTTGAAAAACTCCTTTCAAATATTCATTTATGCTTTGCAGAATAATTCTACATTATCTCCGATCAACAATATGTCTTTCACATATACTTATCAGAAATGCTGTAATGCTCCCACTCACTTTCTTGTAAATACAGGCTTCACCGCAAGTATGTATAAAACTATATGCTTCATCAACTTATCAAAGAGTATATTCCAACTCCGAGATGTTTGCACCAGTCCATAGATGGATCGCTGGAGCTTGCATATTTTGTTAGTACCTTTAGGATTGACAAAACCTTCTGGTTGCATCATATACAACTCTTCTTTAATAAATCCATTAAGGAATGCAGTTTTGTTTATCCATTTGCCAGATTTCATAAAATGTGGCAATTGCTAACATGATTCGGACACACTTAAGCATAGATACGAGTGAGAAACTCTCATCGTAGTCAACACCTTAAACTTGTCGAAAACCTTTTTGCGACAATTCTAGCTTTGTAGATAGTAACACTACTATCAGCGTCCGTCTTCCTCTTGAAGATCCATTTAATATCAATGGCTCACCGATCATTGGGCAAGTCGATCAAAGTCCATACTTTGTTCTCATACATGGATCTCATCTGAGATTTCATGGCCTCAAGCCATTTCGTGGAATCTGCGCTCATCATCGCTTCCTCATAGTTCGTAGGCTCGTCATGGTCAAGTAACATGATCTCCAGAACAGGATTACCATACCACTCTGCTGCGGATCTCACTCTGGTTTACCTACGAGGTTAGGTAGTAACTTGATCTGAAGTTACATGATCATCATCATTAGCTTCCTCACTAATCGGTGTAGTAGTCACAGGAACAAATTTCTGTGATGAACTACTTTCCAATAAGGGAGCAGGTACACTTACCTCATCAAGTTCTACTTTCCTCCCACTCACTTCTTTCGAGAGAAACTCCTTTTCTAGAAAGGATCCATTCAAAGCAACGAATATATTGCCTTCGGATCTGTGATAGAAGGTGTACCCAACATTTTCTTTTGGGTATCCTATGAAGACGCACTTCTCCGATTTGGGTTAGAGCTTATCAGGTTGAAACTTTTTCACATAAGCATTGCAACCTCAAACTTTAAGAAACAATAGCTTAGGTTTCTTACCAAACCATAGTTCATACGGTGTCGTCTCAACGGATTTAGATGGTGCCCTATTTAACGTGAATGCAGCTGTCTCTAATGCATAACCCCAAAACGGTAGTGGTAGATCGATAAGAGACATCATAGATCGCACCATATCTAATAAATTATGGTTATGATGTTCGGACACACCATTACATTGTGGTGTTCCAGGTGGCGTGAGTAGTGAAACTATTTCACATTGTTTTAACTGAAGGCCAAACTCGTAACTCAAATATTTTACTTCTGCGATCATATCGTAGAAACTTTTATTTTTGTTACGATGATTCTCCACTTCACTCTGAAATTCTTTGAACTTTTCAAATATTTCAGACTTGTGTTTCATCAAGTAGATATACTCATATCTGCTCAAATCATCTGTGAAGATCAGAAAATAATGATACTTGCCATGAGCCTCAATATTCATCGGACCACATACATCAGTATGTATGATTTCCAACAAATCTGTTGCTCGCTCCATTGTTCCGGAGAACGGAGTCTTAGTCATCTTGCCCATGAGGCATGGTTCGCAAGCATCAACTGATTCATAATCAAGTGATTCCAAAAATCCATCAGCATGGATTTTCTTCATGCGCTTTACACCAATATGACCTAAATGGCAGTGCCACAAATAAGTTGCACTATCATTATTAACTTTGCATCTTTTGGCTTCAATATTATGAATATGTGTATCACCACAATCGAGATCCAACAAACCATTTTCATTGGGTGTATGACCATAGAAGGTTTTATTCATGTAAACAAAACAACAATTATTCTATAACTTACATGAATAACCGTATTGCAATAAACATGATCCAATCATATTTATGCTCAATGCAAATACCAAATAACACTTATTTAGGTTCAACACTAATCCCGAAAGTATAGGGAGTGTGCGATTATGATCATATCAATCTTGGAACCACTTCCAACACACATCGTCACTTCACCCTTAACTAGTCTTTGTTCATTCTGCAACTCCCATTTCGAGTTACCACTCTTAGCAACTGAACTAGTATCAAATACTGAGGGGTTGCTATAAACACTAGTAAAGTACACATCAATAACATGTATATCAAATATACCTATGTTCACTTTGCCATCCTTCTTATCCGCCAATTACTTGGGTAGTTCCGCTTCTAGTGACCAGTCCCTTTGCAGTAGAAGCACTCAGTTTCAGGCTTAGGTCCAGACTTGGGTTTTTCACTTGAGCAGCAACTTGCTTGCTGTTCTTCTTGAAGTTCCCCTTTGTTCCCTTTGTCCCTTTACTTGAAACTAGTGGTTTTGTTTACCATCAACACTTGATGCTTTTCTTGATTTCTACCTTCGTTGATTTCAGCATCACGAAGAGCTTGGAATCATTTCCGTTATCCCTTGCAATTATAGTTCATCACGAAGTTCTACTAACTTGGTGATGGTGACTAGAGAATTCTGTCAATCACTATTTTATCTAGAAGATTAACTCCCACTTGATTCAAGCGATTGTAGTACCCAGACAATCTGAGCACATGCTCACTGCTTGAGCTATTCTCCTCCATCTTTTAGCTATAGAACTTGTTGGAGACTTCATATCTCTCAACTCAGGTATTTGCTTGAAATATTAACTTCAACTCTTGGGACATCTCATATGGTCCATGACGTTCAAAACGTCTTTGAAGTCCCGATTCTAAGCCGTTTAAGCATGGTGCACTAAACTATCAAGTAGTAATCATATTGAGCTAGCCAAATGTTCATAACATCTGCATCTGCTCTTGCAATAGGTTTGTCACCTAGCGGTGCATCAAAGACATAATTCTTCTGTGCAGGAATGAGGATAAACCTCAGATCACGGATCCAATCCGCATCATTGCTACTAACATCTTTCAACTTAGTTTTCTCTAGGAACATATCAAAAATAAAACAGGGGAGCTAAACGCGAGCTATTGATCTACAACATAGATATGCTAATACTACCAAGACTAAGTTCATGATAAATTAAAGTTCAATTAATCATATTACTTAAGAACTCCCACTTAGATAGACATCCCTCTAATCATCTAAGTGATCACGTGATCCAAATCTACTAAACCATAACCGATCATCACGTGAAATGGAGTAGCTTTCAATGGTGAACATCATTAGGTTGATCATATCTACTATATGATTCACGCTCGACCTTTCGGTCTCGGTGTTCCGAGGCCATATCTGCATATGCTAGGCTCATCTTAACCTGAGTATTCTGCGTGTGCAAAACTGGCTTGCACCCGTTGTAGATGGACGTAGAGCTTATCACACCCGATCATCACGTGGTGTCTGGGCACGACGAACTTTGGCAACGGTGCATACTCAGGGAGAACACGTTTTATCTTGAAATTTAGTGAGAGATCATCTTATAAAGCTACCGTCGAACTAAGCAAAATAAGATGCATAAAAGATAAACATCACATGCAATCAAAATATGTGACATGATATGGCCATCATCATCTTGTGCCTTTGATCTCCATCTCCAAAACATCGTCATGATTTCCATTGTCACCGGCATGACACCATGATCTCCATCATCTTGATCTATATCAATGTGTCGTGACATGGTCGTCTCGCCAACTATTGCTCTTGCAACTATTGCTATCGCATAGCGATAAAGTAAAGCAATTATTTGGCGCTTGCATCTTATGCAATAAAGAGACAACCATAAGGCTTCTACCAGTTGCCGATAACTTCAACAAAACATGATCATCTTATACAACAACTTTTATCTTATCACGTCTTGACCATATCACATCACAACATGCCCTGCAAAAACAAGTTAGACGTCCTCTACTTTGTTGTTGCAAGTTTTACGTGGCTGCTACGGGCTTAACAAGAACCGTTCTTACCTACGCATCAAAACCACAACGATAGTTTGTCAAGTTGGTGCTGTTTTAACCTTCTCAAGGACCGGGCATAGCCACACTCGGTTCAACTAAAGTTGGAGAAACTGACACCCGCTAGTCACCTGTGTGCATAGCACGGCGGTAAAACCAGTTTCGCATAAGTGTACACGTAATGTCAGTCCGGGCCGCTTCATCCAACAATACCGCCGAACCAAAGTGTGACATGCTGGTAAGAAGTATGACTTATATCGCCCACAACTCACTTGTGTTCTACTCGTGCATATAACATCAACACATAAAACCTAGGCTCGGATGCCACTGTTAGGTAATGTAGTAATTTCAAAAAAATTCCTATGCACACGCAAGATCATGATGATGCATAGCAACGAGAGGGGAGAGTGTTGTCTACGTACCCTCGTAGATCGGAAGCGGAAGCGTTAGCACAACACGGTTGATGTAGTCATACGTCTTCATGGCCCGACCGATCAAGCACCGAAACTACGGCACCTCCGAGTTCTAGCACACGTTCAGCTCGATGACGATCCCCGGACTCCGATCCAGCAAAGTGTCGGGGAAGAGTTCCGTCAGCACGACGGCGTGGTGACGATCTTGATGTTCTACCGTCGCAGGGCTTCGCCCAAGCACCGCTACAATATTATCGAGGATTATGGTGGAGGGGGGCACCGCACACGGCTAAGAGAACGATCACGAAGATCAACTTGTGTGTCTATGGGGTGCCCCCTGGCCACGTATATAAAGGAGTGGAGGAGGGGAGGGGCCGGCCCTCTCTATGGCGCACCCTAGGGGAGTCCTACTCCCACCGGGAGTAGGATTCGTCCTTTCCTAGTAAAACTAGGAGCCCTTCCAAGTAGTAGGAGTAGCAGGGAAGGAAAGGGAAGGGAAAAGGAGAAGGAAGGAAGGGGCGCCCCCGTTCCCTAGTCCAATTCGGACCAGACCAAGGGGAGGGATGCGGCCACCCTTGAGGCCCTTTTCCTTCTTTCCCGTATGGCCCAATAAGGCCCAATACGTATTCCCGTAACTCTCCGGTACTCCGAAAAATACCCGAATCACTCGGAACCTTTCCGATGTCCGAATATAGTCGTGCAATATATCGATCTTTACGTCTCGACCATTTCGAGACTCCTCGTCATGTCCTCGATCTGATCCAGGACTCCGAACTACTTCGGTACATCAAAACCTATAAACTCATAATATAACTGTCATCGAAACCTTAAGCGTGCGGACCCTACAGGTTCGAGAGCAATGTAGACATGACCGAGACACGTCTCCGGTCAATAACCAATAGCGGAACCTGGATGCTCATATTGGCTCCCACATATTCTACGAAGATCTTTATCGGTCAGACCGCATAACAACATACGTTGTTCCCTTTGTCCTTTGTATGTTACTTGCTCGAGATTCGATCGTCCGTATCTCAATACCTAGTTCAATCCTGTTACCGGCAAGTCTCTTTACTCATTCCGTAATACATCATCTCGCAACTAACTCATTAGTTGCAATGCTTGCAAGGCTTTAGGTGATGTGCATTACCGAGAGGGCCCAGAGATACCTCTCCGACAATCGAAGTGACAAATCCTAATCTCGAAATACGCCAACCCAACAAGTACCTTCGGAGACACCTGTAGAGCACATTTATAATCAGCCAGTTACGTTGTGACGTTTGGTGGCACACAAAGTGTTCCTCTAGTAAATGGGAGTTGCATAATCTCATAGTCATAGGAACATGTATAAGTCATGAAGAAAGCAATAGCAACAAATTAAACGATCAAGTGTTATGCTAACGGAATGGGTCAAGTCAATCACATCATTCTCCTAATGATGTGATCCCGTTAATCAAATGACAACTCATGTCTATGGTTAGGAAACATAACCATCTTTAATCAACAAGCTAGTCAAGTAGAGGCATACTAGTGACACTCTGTTTGTCTATGTATTCACACATGTATTATGTTTCCGGTTAATACAATTCTAGCATGAATAATAAACATTTATCATGATATAAGGAAATATATAATAACTTTATTATTGCCTCTAGGGCATATTTCCTTCATTGAGGTGGTACGATCTTGATGTATCGCGAGCTTTGCTATTATAGTTAGATCTTATGATGTTTCTCCCCATCTACTCTCTTGTAATGGATTGAGTTTTCCCTTTGATGTTATCTTATTGGATTGAGTCTTTAAGGATTTGAGAACACTTGATGTATGTCTTGCATGTGCTTATCTGTGGTGACAATGGGATATCACATGATCCACTTGATGTATGTTTTGGTGATGAACTTGCGAGTTCCATGACCTCATGAAGTTATGCATAGGGGTTGGCACACGTTTTCATCTTGACTCTTCGATAGAAACTTTGGGGCACTCTTTGAAGTTCTTTGTGTTGGTTGAATAGATGAATCTGAGATTGTGTGATGCATATCGTATAATCATACCCACAGATACTTGAGGTGACATTGGAGCATCTAGGTGACATTAGGGTTTTGGTTGATTTGTGTCTTAAGGTGTTATTCTAGTACGAACTCTAGGATAGATTGAATGGAATGAATAGCTTCGTGTTATTTTACTACGGACTCTTGAATAGATCGATCAAAAAGGATAACTTTGAGGTGGTTTCGTACCCTACCATAATCTCTTCGTTTGTTCTCCACTATTAGTGACTTTGGAGGGACTCTTTGTTGCATGTTGAGGGATAGTTATATGATCCAATTATGTTATTATTGTTGAGAGAACTTGCACTAGTGAAAGTATGAACCCTAGGCCTTGTTTCCTAGCATTGCAATACCGTTTGTGCTCACTTTTATCATTAGTTACCTTGTTATTTTTATAGTTTTATATTACAAAAACCATTATCTACTATCCATATTGCACTTGTATCACCATCTCTTCGCCAAACTAGTGCACCTATACAATTTACCATTGTATTGGGTGTGTTGGGGACACAAGAGACTCTTTGTTATTTGGTTGCAGCGTTATTTGAGAGAGACCATCTTCATCCTACGCCTTCCATGAATTGATAAACCTTAGGTCATCCACTTGAGGGAAATTTGCCACTATCCTACAAACCTCTGCTCTTGGAGGCCCAACAATGTCTACAAGAAGAAGGTTGTGTAGTAGACATCATTGTTCTATGTTGACACGAGAATTTTTTTGAAATAAATAAGAGGCAATGGATATAGTTTCGTCCCCAAAGGTGGGACATTCCCTAACGAAACCATCATGCTTGTTGTGAGAAGCTCTGGTTTGTGAGAAGCATATACCCGAACCTGCCCCAAATGGGATAAATTTTTTAACATGGCATGTTGATGCCGCTCCATGATAGCATGACAAGTTTCATGAGTTTCATACGAGTTTTTGATTTACTACAATTTAAAAGCCAGGCATCTCAACGTTTTACCGGCAATCAACAGTGCCCTGGTGTTTGAATTTCATTCCCATCTCTTGTGTGGGACTTAGAAATTCACCCAAGGACACACATGTGATTTTTCAACCAACTTTGGTGCACTGGAGCATGCGCTTGTAGTTAAAATTTGAATTATGCACATAAAATACCTAGAAATCCCAGTGAATGTATAAAAAAGGCCAAACAAACCCCGAAAAATTCCAAGATTAAACACAACACTCCTGTTGTTCTATGTTGACACTAGAAATTTTTTGAAAGCAATAAGAGGCAATGGATATCATTTCGTCCCCAAAGGTGGGACGTTCCCTATCGAAACCATCATGCTTGTTGTGAGAAGCTCTGGTTTGTGAGAAGCTTATACCTGAACCTGCCCCAAATGGGACAAAAAATTTACCACGGCATGTTGATGCCACTCCATGATAGCGTGCCAAGTTTCATGAATTTCAGACGAGTTTTGAATTTACTAGAATTTTAAAACTAGGCATCTCAACATTTTGCCGGCAATCAGTGCCCTGGTGTTTGAATTTCATTCCCATCTCTTGCATGGGACCTAGAAATTCACCCAAGGACACACATGTGATTTTTCAACCAACTTTGGTGCATTGGAGCATGTGCTTGTAGTTCAAATTTGAATTATGCACATAAAATGCCTAGAAAACCCAGTTAATGTATAAAAAAGGCCAAATGAACCCTGAAAAATCCCAAGATTAAAGACAACACTCCTGTTGTTCTATCTTGACACAAGAAAAAATTTGAAAGCAATAAGAGGCAATGGATATCGCCCCGTCCCCAAAGGTGGTACGTTCCCTATCAAAACCATCATGCTTGTTGTCAGAAGCTCTGGTTTGTGAGAAGCTTAGACCCGAACCAGCCCCAAATGGCACAATTTTTTTACCACGGCATGTTAATGCCACTCCATGACAGCATGCCAAGTTTCATGCATTGCAGACAAGTTTTGGATTTACTAGAATTTAAAAACCAGGCATCTCAACGTTTTGCCGACAATCAATAGTGCCATGCTATTTGAATTTCATTCCCATCTCTTGCATGGGACCTAGAAAACCCAGTTAATGTATAAAAAAGGACACACATGTGATTTTTCAACCAACTTTATTGCATTGGAACATGTGCTTGTATTTCAAATTTGAATTATGCAAATAAAATGCCGAGAAAACCTAGTTAATGTATAAAAAAGGCCAAATGAACCCCAAAAAATTCATTCCCATTTCTTGCACGGGACCTAAGCATGCACTGAAGGACATATATTGGATTTTTCAACCAATTTGTATGAACCGGAGCATGTGCATGTAGTATAATTTTGAATTGTGCACCTGAAATGGCTAGAAAACCAGTTTAATGTATAAAATGTCCAAACGAACCCTGAATAATTCCAATTCTCTTATGACACACATATAGTTGCATGTTCACTGCAGATAAAATGTCTAGCAATTCAAACAACGTCCATTGCCGCTGTGACCCCATTTTGTAATTCAAATCAAGTAGACCACACACAGTTTATTATCACCAACCATGTGAGATGTAGTACAAAATATCTTGGAGCACTGTCGGTGTATAGTACGCCTATGGCTTACGCGAGAAGGTGCATAGGCTACAGTCCACAACCAGCGTGTGAAGCACACTAGCTGGCACCCCAAAAACTCCCGCCTCTGCATCCCTCGCAATCTCGAAAATATCTACCACCTAGAAGGTTTTAATATTTGATAGCACACGATTAGTATGTGCGGACTGTGTGTGATGTCTGTTACTCCCGCTCTGCTTCAGTCCCTTGATTCAAATTTTTAGGAGTCCCGGCATTTTACTCCCGCCTCTGCATCCCTCGCAATCTCAAAAATATCTGCTCGCCATTGATCCAAATTTTTAGTAGCCATGCTGTCGGTGTCAAAACCTGCGGATCTCGGGTAGGGGGTCCCGAACTGTGTGTCTAGGCCGGATGGTAACAGGAGGCAAGGGACACGAAGTTTTACCCAGGTTCAGGCCCTCTCGATGGAGGTAAAACCCTACGTCCTGCTTGATTAATATTGATGATATGGGTAGTACAAGAGTAGATCTACCACGAGATCAGAGAGGCTAAACCCTAGAAGCTATCCTATGGTACGATTGTTGATGTGTATGTTGTCCTATGGACTAAAACCCTCCGGTTTATATAGACACCGGAGAGGGTTAGGGTTACATAGAGTCGGTTACAATGGTAGGAGATCTGAACATCCGTATCGCCAAGCTTGCCTTCCATGCCAAGGAAAGTCCCTTCCGGACACGGGACAAAGTCTTCAATCTTGTATCTTCATAGTCCAGGAGTCCGGCTGAAGGTATAGTTCGGCTATCCGAACACCCCCTAATCCAGGACTCCCTCAGTAGCCCCTGAACCAAGCTTCAATGACGACGAGTTCGGCGCGCAGATTGTCTTCGACATTGCAAGGCGGGTTCCTCCTCCAAGTACTTCATAGAACATTTTGAACACAAAGATAGTTTCCGGCTCTGCAAAATAAGTTTCCACATATTGCCATAGAGAGAATAATATTTACACAAATCTAATCTGCTGATGTACTCCGTAGTGTGACATCACACCATGGCCAAGCTTTTATTCGAACCGTTTTACTATCCCATCTTAGCATGTTATGCGAGGCAGTTTCCTTGGCACGTCTTGTTAAAGCAGAGATCGTGTCCCCTTATTCCGGGATTCTCATCAATACGGGTGTGGGTAACCCAGCCGCGCCATTGATTACGGCGCTTGGATATAAGCAAGTTTTACCAGGCTGGTGGGGACACGTAGTTGCGTCCACCCATATAAGGGGATAAGGATCCACCTTTTCACCCACGCCTTCTTCCTCCTTTGCCTATCCATTCTTGCACGCTCGAGCTCCAGCGCCCAAGTCCGCACTACCACCTCAACCTTCTCCAGTCATGTCCGGGGCAGGAGGCAAGTGGATGGTCTCCTCCGTCACGGAGGGACACATCAAAAAGCCGAGGAAGGCCGGATATCTGGCTAGCAACATCGCGCACCGGCTTCCCGAAAAGGGGCAGCTCATCCCCACCCCTAGGCCCCATGAGAGGTTGGTATTCCTCCTCCATTTCCTCCGCGGACTAGGCATCCCTCTGCATCCATTTGTCCGGGGGCTCATGTTCTACTACGGCCTGGATTTCCACGATCTGGCCCCGAACTTCATCCTAACCATCTCAGCGTTTATCGTCGTGTGCGAGGCGTTCCTCCGCATCCGCCCCCACTTTGGCCTATGGCTCAAGACTTTCAACTTCAAGCCAAAGGTGGTGCGTGGCGGCCAGGCAGATTGCGGCGGTGCCATGGTTGGCAAGATGGCCAATGTCCTGTGGCTCGAGGGCTCCTTTGTGGAGACCCTAAAGGGGTGGCAATCATGGTGGTTTTATATCACCGAGCTGCACGACCCTAAGTGGGTCGCAGCCCCCGAGTTCCGGTCCGGACCCCCAACGCGGCTCACGTCCTGGAAAGAGACGGGCCTGTCATGGGGCAACCAAAAGGAGGTGACCGGACTGCAAACATGCATCCAATCCCTGGCGAACAAGCAGCTTAGGCTTGTCAACGTAGTCCAGGTTATGCTCATCCGCCTGAGCCTCCCATGTCAACAACAGGCCTTCAATCTATGGGAGTTCAACCCGGCACAGCACCGAACTCTAAGCAGGCTCTTTGACACGACGTACGAAGATGCCTGGAAGGTGCTTTTCAAAGGCGCCGAGGCTCCCTCATCCGCTACTGAGGATCGCAGATTCAGCACGCAGCGTCATACTAGCGCGGTAAGTTTTTTGTACCTTTTACAGGGCAGTAGTTTTTCATAGTTTAACTCTGTGCGGGATCTAAACTCCCTTACCTTCGACAGGATTGGCAGGCGAAGTCCGGACGGATCGACTGTCCGGCGCCTTTGCCCGAAGGCCC
Source organism: Triticum aestivum (assembly GCF_018294505.1). Lineage (NCBI taxonomy): Eukaryota > Viridiplantae > Streptophyta > Magnoliopsida > Poales > Poaceae > Triticum > Triticum aestivum. The sequence goes on along the minus strand of NC_057800.1, from coordinate 514,679,508 downwards.
AGCGGATGCTCAATTGGCGAAGCTGTTGGCTCCGACACCCTATGTGGTGCCGGAGAAGAAGGCCGCAAAAAAGGCTGCGGGGACTCGAAAGAGTGCCCGACGCCTGGAGGTGTCGGATTCACCATCCGACGAATCCAAGACGCACTCCTCCCAAGAAGACGAGGAGGAGGAAGAAGATACCCCTCCCCCTCCAGCGGGGGGAGGGGAGAAAAGGAAGGCCGCCCCAACTGGGGAGGCCGAAGGGTCCAAGAAGGGGAAAACCCTTTCTCCGGATTACTCCACCGACACCGACGACGGTGGAGAGGAGTGGGCGCCCAGGGCCAAGCCCCTGGCGAAATCGTAAGTATCCGGATACCAAAGTAATTCATAGTATTCGTTTATTGCATAGCTTTCCCTTATGTCGAATGTGTTTATGTAGCCCACCCAAAGACCGGCTCGACGCATCGTCGAGCGGCTCACTGGACTCGTCGGACGTGAACTCACTTCCGATGGCTTCCTCTCCCCGCCCTACGGACGACACCGAAGTGTTGTCCCAACAGGTTCCAATCCGGGAGGAGGTGGTCCTGGAGGCGTCGCGAGGCGACCCCCCGGACTCCAGGAGTAAGGGGGATGAAACCCCCCAGGGCTCCAAGTCCGGCCCTAGGCCGGACACCGCTTCGGAACCTTCAAAGGTTCCAGAGTCCGCTGGGGGACCTCCTTCCAAGAGGAGCAAGCCCGCCGTGCCGGTGACCTCCGTCCAACCAGAGGCACCGGACAATATGTTGGAGGCGCTCCAAGGCGCCTCCACCGACGAGGGGCACCACACTATTATGAGTGCGGTGATCCAGAAGGTTCAGTCTGCCAAGAGCGGACTGACTGAAGCTTGTAGAAGCCTTTTAACAGGCTTTGAGGTAAGTAAAGAATGCGTAAATAATATTACCGCATAGACAGTAGCCCCTGATGCTCTGTTTTGCATTCAGGAAGAAAGGCCGAATAGAGGATCAATGAAAATTCGCAGGAGTCTAACAAAAAGGAGCCAATATGCGTGTACAGGCTTCCCTGCGGGCGTCCGCTGCACTGACTGCGGAAGTGGACGTGCTAAAGCAGAACCTCAAGCAGTCCGAGCAAGAGCTCGGGCGTGCCAAGAAGCAGCTCGAGGATAATGAAGGTAAGAAATACCTTGTTGGAATTATATATATATATATATATATATATATATAAAGGTGCAATATTGCAAAAAATGACAGGATCATCATGGCTATTGTAGGGGCCACGTCTGAGGTGGCGACCCTTAAGCAAGCGCTACTCGAGCCCGAGAAGACGGCAGCCACGGAGCGCACCGAGCGGGAGAAGTATGAGGCCGAGGTTGGCAAGGTGCAGCAAGAGCTCCAGGCTCTCATGGAAAAACATGGGAGTTTGGAGCGTGACTCAAGGACGCGAGCGTCCGAGCTCGCGGCGGCTATTGAAAGTGCCAAGTCTGCCAAGGCTGAATCCCAGAAGACCCTCCAGGAGTTGGATGAGGTGAAGAAGATAGCGGCGGGTAAGGCATTCTTTATGCAAAGCAAACACATAAGCGTGAGTTACTTGTTACTTACCCAAATCCGGAGTTCTCCAGGCGCGTTCGCAGATCTTCCCCGGAGTGTGTCTGATGCTGCCGCATCCTATTGAGCCAAGGAGGGGAGCTCGACAGAGAAGGTGTTCTAGTCTCAGTACGCTGAGGCCGGACACCCCGTGCCCCTGAGCGACTAGCTGAAGCAACTGATCGAGCTCCACAAGGCGGCCGAACAGGCCATGAAGGGCCTCATAGTTCAACTGTGGCCTGGAGAGGCTCAGCCTGGGAGCTATTTCGGGCTGGTGCGGCGGCTGGTGGAGGCCTGTCCAGGGCTCGAAGTCATCAAGCGCTCCTTCTGCATTGACGGTGCCCGTAGGGCCCTTGCCCGTGCTAAGGTGCACTAGGGCAAGCTGGATGCTGAGAAGCTTGTGAAGGACGGGCCACCGCCGGGGAAAGAGCATCGCAAGCCCGAGAATTATTATAAGGATGTTCTGAAGGGTGCCCGCCTTGTGGCGGATGAATGTACTATGGATGTAATTTTCGAGTAAAACTCGCTCGTTTTGTCCTATGCGCTGAAAACTTGTTCATATGCATTGAGAAATGTTGCTTGAATTTAAAATATTACCTTTTGTGCGGCTGTTTATCAATACTGAGAGATGGCGAGTCGTCGGCTTCTGCCCCCTTGCTGCTAGTGTTGGGGTGTTCAGGGATAAACCTGGGCGCTCTTTTTCCCATATTTGGGTCCTTCGAGGGAGGCGCTCAGCCCAACGAACGAGGCAATCAGACTATAATGCGTGAACACTCTCACTTAGCCATAGAATTCTATAATTTTAAATTTCGGCGAAGCCCCTAGTATTCGGAAGACCGAGTTCGGGGTGCTATCCACGCCTTGGCCGTACAGAGCCGACTCCTCGCCCTAAGCGGCATAAGTCTTTAGGGACTCGGAAAAACCTCTCGAACAGCGACCAGCTCTCGCTTCATCATGACAGTCAGTTTTAGCTTTCTCCACTGAGGTGCTCGGCCCAGCTCAACTGGGGCACAATCGCAGTGGTTCTCCTAGTGCTACCTTAGCCGATATAGCGGAACGTAAGGCACCAAAACATAGGAGCTGGGCAAACCCAACTATTGACCCAAGACATGATTCAGAGCCGATGCATATAGTGCTATAAGTTTGGGGTGCCGCACTTGTGAAAGTGTTCGGACTTCTCACACCATATTGAGGGGTGCTAAAAGCCCCTGGCGTATTTTGGCCGTACCAAGTTGTACGGGTGCAACATGTCGTTAAGGAACATTTATTTATAAAAAGATAATGCAAAAAAATAGACAAAAGCTATGCATTGTTTATTAAAAATAGCTGCGATCAAAGCAGAACGATACAAGTAATGCGATAAACGAAAAAGTTGGACTAATTAACATGTCTGCTCCAGGGGCAAGCTGCGAAATAGTATGCGAAACAGGTATACTGCTCGTGATAGAGACCACCTGGGATTTCCGTAAAGCAGCATGGCTTGTCTGCTTCCCTGGTCCTTGCATCGTTTGTGCGGTAATTGAACTGCCGAACAGGCCTTCCGAAGAGTAGAGTCCTGGAAGTAAGAGAAAAGTAAAAAATCGGCAGCCCCTGGTGCGGTTTAAGCCGTGTTTTGGGCGTGCCGTGATGGTGCCCCTGCCCCTATGCCCATGGTATTTCCAGAGCGTAGTTATGGACGCGAAGTACTGGCGTCGCCTTTTTGCGAGGGTTGGGGTTGGGGCCGCATTGCTACGCCTGCTCGGAACGTGCCAGGCGGTCTTGTTGTAGGTTACTCAGGGCGCGCTTGACGGTGTCCAGACGTTTAATGTCCGGACTAGAGAACTGCCTGGAGAGGCTGCTTTGTAGTTCCGCTGCAAGGGCCGCCGTGTGCTCCTCCGTTCGGAGGGAGCGTTCGGTGTTTCCATTGACCATAATTACTCAACGAGGGCCTGGCATCTTGAGCTTAAGGTATGCATAGTGCGGTACCGCATTGAATTTGGTGAATGTGGTTCGTCCGAGCAGTGCATGATAGCCACTGCGGAATGGGACTATGTCGAAGATCAATTCCTCGCTTCGGAAATTATCCGGGGATCCGAAGACCACTTCAAGTGTGACTCAGCCTGTACAGTTGGCCTCTACACCTGGTATTACGCCTTTAAAGGTCGTATCGATGCCCACTTTTCGCACTGTATCCTGGTAAAGCAGGTTCAGGCTGCTACCGCCGTCGATGAGGACTCTAGTGAGATGAAATCCGTCAATAATTGGGTCTAGAACCAATGCGGCAAATCCTCCATGATGGATGCTAGTGGGATGGTCTATTCGATCAAAGGTGATCAGGCAGGAGGACCATGGGTTGAACTTTGGGGCGACTGGCTCTACCACGTATACGTCCCTTAACGCGTGCTTCCACTCCCTTTTCGGGACGTGGGTGGCGTATATCATGTTCACCGTCCGCACTTGTGGGGGAAAACCCTTCTGTCCATTATTGTTCGGCGGCCGGGGCTCCTCGTCGTCATCGCTATGCAGCCCCTTGTCTTCATTGTTGGCGCTTAGCTTGCCTGCCTGCTTGAACACCCAACAATCCCTGTTGGTGTGATTGGCCGGCTTTTCGGGGGTGCCATGTATTTGGCACAAGCGGTCGAGTATTCGGTCCAAGCTGGACGGGCCCCTAGGATTCCTTTTGAATGGCTCCTTCCGCTGACCGGATTTAGAGCCTCTGAATCCGGCATTAACTGCCATATCCTCAGCATTGTCGCTGTTAATGCGGCGCATCTGCTTGTTGCGATGCGACCTGCCACTAATGTCCCTGGTGTCTGAACTACTAGGGTTCTTGGTCATATTGTTGCTATGAGCGAGCCAGCTGTCTTCTCCCGCGCAAAAGCGGGTCATGAGTGTCATGATTGCTGCCATAGATTCCGGCTTTTCCTGTCCAAGGTGCCGGGCCAGCCACTCGTCACGGATATTGTGCTTGAAGGCTATTTGATTTTTCTTTGTTAGGAACCGTGTCCAGAATTGTCTGGCCGATTCCTCTGGCTGCTGGATTACGTGACTTAGGTCATCAGCGTCTGGGGGTCGCACATAAGTGCCCTGGAAATTGTCGAGGAATGCGGCTTCCCGGTCCTCCCAACAACTGATTGATCATGTTGGCAAGCTGTTGAGCCAATGCCGAGCTGGTCCTTTAAGCTTGAGTGGGAGGTATTTGATGGCATGAAAATCGTCGCCGTGGGCCATGTGGATATGAAGGAGATAATCCTCGATCCATACCGCAGGGTCTGTTGTGCCATCATATGATTCGATGTTTACGGGTTTGAAACCCTCGGGGATTTGATGATCCATTATTTCGTCTGTAAAGCACAGTGGGTGTGCGGCGCCTCTGTACTGGGCGATGTCATGACGTAGCTCCAATGAGCTTTGTCTACTGTGTTCGGCCCTGCCGAATTTGTGGCTGGCGTGACGGTTACCGTCTCGAGCCGTGGGGTGCCCACGCGATCCGTAGATTGATCGTGTTTGCCTTGCCTTGTCCTCCAACATGTCTCATAAGTCCGGCACATATTCCTGTGCCTTGGTATGGGGTGCGGCTTGAGTGGAGGGCCGGGAGGCCTCTCTGTTGCGGCCACGAGGTGGCCGTTCGGCTGCATCAAGTGCTTCCTCCTCTAATCGGGGTAGCAACTTGCGCTTTGGGTAACTCTTGGAGGGGCGTTCAAGTTTATGCTCTTTGGCCGCAAGGACTTCAGTCCATCTGTCAACCAGCAAATCTTGATCAGCTCTGAGCTGTTGCTATTTCTTCTTGAGGCTTCTTGCCGTGGCCATAAGCCTGCGTTGGAAACGCTTTTGCTCAACGGGATCCTCTGGCACGACGAATTCGTCATCGTCGAGGCTTGCCTTGTCTTTGGAGGGAGGCATATAATTATCGTCCTCGACCTCTCTGTCTACCGCTCTCTAATGAGGGCTGGTTTCTCCATCCTCCTGTGCTAAACCTTGCTGGCGGGGGTTTTCTTCGGCACTCTCCGGAGTATTATTATCTCCCGTGCTGGAATCACTGTTTTTGTGTTGGCGGGATTTTGAGCGGCGCCGCTGACGCCGGCGCTTGGGCTGTTTCTTGGAGGGGTCATCCTCCGCTGTTCCATCGCCCTCTCCCTCTTTTGGGGTGTCCACCATGTATATGTCATATGACGAGGTGGCTTTCCAGGGCCTAGTAGGCGCTGGTTCTTCATCATCTCCTTCATTGGCGTCCATACCGTCGATGTCTTCAGAGTCGAAGTCGAGCTTGTCGGTTAAGTCGTCGACAGTGGCTACAAAGTGGGTGGTGGGTGGGTTTTGAATTTCTTCATTGTCCGTACCCCAACCTTGCTGACCGTAGTCCGGCCAGGGCTCTCCTGATAAAGAGAGAGACTTCAGTGACTTCAGGATATCGCCGAAAGGCGAGTGATGAAAGATGTCTGCACCAGTGAACTCCATGATCGGCGCCCAATCGGATTCGAATGGCAGGGGCGCGGAGGGTTCGGAGTCCGGAGAGGAGTCCAGCTCCTTGGAGTCACGAGCCTTGCAGAGTACGGGGCTGGTGTTCGGCTCAATCACCGTTTGGATCGCAGCCCCCGAGGTGGCGTCCAACCGCCCATCCTCGATCGGCGCAGTTGACTCTGAACTAAGGGTCGGAGCCGGTGCGGGTGCGGCCTCCAGGGCACCGTTCGGCGGCAGAGTTAGATCATGCTTGTCATGACAGTGCGGCGCGCTCGGCAGTGGTTCGAATCCGTTGAAGATCAAGTCCCCGCGGATGTCAGTCATGTAGTTTAAACTTCCGAATCTGACCTGACGGCCAGGGGTGTAGCTTTCGATCTGCTCTAGATGGCCAAGTGAATTGGCCCGCAGTGCAAAGCCGCCAAAGACGAAGATCTGTCCGGGGAGGAAGGTCTCACCCTAGACTACATCGCCATTGATGATCGTAGGAGCCATCGGGCCTGACGGCGACGGCACAGAGGAACTCTCAATGAAAGCGCCAATGTCGTTGTCAAAATCGGCGAATCTCGGGTAGGGGGTCCCGAACTGTGCGTCTAGGCCGGATGGTAACAGGTGGCAAGGGACACGAAGTTTTACCCAGGTTCGGGCCCTCTCGATGGAGATAAAACCCTACGTCCTGCTTGATTAATATTGATGATATGGATAGTACAAGAGTAGATCTACCACGAGATCAGAGAGGCTAAACCCTAGAAGCTAGCCTATGGTATGATTGTTGATGTGTATGTTGTCCTACGGACTAAAACCCTCCGGTTTATATAGACACCGGAGAGGGTTAGGGTTACATAGAGTCGGTTACAATGGTAGGAGATCTGAACATCCATATCGCCAAGCTTGCCTTCCATGCCAAGGAAAGTCCCTTCTGGACACAGGACGGAGTCTTCTATCTTGTATCTTCATAGTCCAGGAGTCCGGCTGAAGGTATAGTTCGGCTATCCGAACACCCCCTAATCCAGGACTCCCACACCTGCCTTGTTACTCCCACCTAGTAAAATTTTCAGTTGCTGCATTATTTCCTCAAACACAACCTCCGCTCAGACAAACACACACAACCCTCGAAACCATTGGTAGGTCGCCGCCATCGCCGGCGCCTCCATCCTCAACATCTGCCTGTGTGCCGGGGAGCTCGAGGAACCAATGACCAAAAAGAGGTTTATCACGGCCTTTTCACCCGACGCCAGCGAGGTGGCCGCCGAGGTGTCCCCATCGTCCTCCGCCTGCCCGATCCGCCATCGTCTGTCCCCCGATCTGCCCACCACCACGCCCCTACGCCAGTTCGAGGACTTCCCCGCCCTCCCCCGAACCCGGCAGCCGACAAAGTCCTACCTCGGGGTCCGGCAGCGGCGGTGGGGGACGTGGGTCACTGAGATTATAGATCAAGAGACGCACACCCGCCGGTGGCTCGATAGCTTCCACACGGCCGAGCTCGCGGCCATGTAGTACGACCACTGGCAGGTCCACTACCACGGCGCGGCTGCTAGGATCAATTTTCCCTTCAGCACACGTCCGGTCGACCTCGTTCAACCGGAGCCAGGGGTGGTGAGCTCGGCTATGGCGTGGGAAGACCGCGAGGCGTGGGAGCGCCTCGAGGCCGAGGCCACCGACGAGGCCTACAAGCAAGAGCTTTGTTGGCAGCACCCGGAGCTTGTTGAGGAGGAGTAGGCGATCTTTGTCGGCACGGAGGGCGGCGAGGTTATCGCGCTCTCCTCCGATGACGAGGTCAAAGGCGGCGAGGACAGCATCGCGGAGGGCAGCGAGGTTATCGCGCTCTCCTCCGATGACGAGGTCAAAGGCGGCGGCAGCAACGGTGGCGTGGAGGGCGTCGAGGTGGGCCCCGAGGACAAGGAGATCGACATCAACGAGTGGAGGAGTGCCTTCCCCAATGACCCCGATGATGGTACTGGCCCGGACCCGGCTCGCGGCACACCGTACATGACGAGTTTAGCTTAGTTTAAATTTATGTTTTACGTTCGGTTATGCAAAACTATCTATGTTTATGTTTGAATGCATGCTTCTTTCGGTTGAACCTGCTTTGAACTTGATCAAATTGAAGTTTACAACCTTAAGTTTAGGGGATCGACTAGAAAAGGCCAAAAATTGTTGGAGTGTATATAGATCCACTAAGGGTTTTAGTCCTTTAACTTTTTAAGGATCACCTAGAGATGTCCTTATGACTTGTTTATTTCAATTCTTCACAATGTGATGCTCTATATGTGCAACTATTTGCCGTGCAGTTCAATTCCATCAATAACAGTTTCAACAATACCACTATCAATTACGATATTTGGTTGTCGTTAAGGATATTACAGTTAACATGCCTTTTCGTTTTTCAATTGTTGTTTAGCAACATGCATTGTACTGAATGACTAAATATGCAATCCCAGGCTACATAGAAACAAGGAAGAGTGTTACCTTAATGTTCTGATAATGTCTAGATATACATGTAATAAAATCTTATATAATGGGATGGATGGAGTGTTGTACTACATCATTTTTCAATTGTTGTTTAGCTTCTAATATTAACTTGGTGCTTTTAGGTACATATATCATTACCAAAGATCCACACTTCGACCCTTTCTATGTATGGGGGATGAGATATTCATGAACCAGCATCAAGTGAGGAAACTGATAAAGATTGTTATTAAAATGGGTCAAAATATGTCGATTGAACTATGTGTTTACACTTTATGCAAGACAACAGTGAACTGCGGGGTGGTAAGTAAGAACCCTGTAGCCTTCTTTTTACCGCCCGTAATGAGTTGTGTTAGATGACAATATCTGAAGCTTTTTTATTTTGCAGTGGATCCTGAAGCAGTTTACTCAAGATTACCTCTCAAACTACATGATTGGCGGCCGACCATCACAAGGGGTTGGACTAGAGTTCTGCATGCCGTCTGCATCCAGGAGAGCACAATAGGGCCATTCCGCTTCACCTTGTTCAGCAACTGGAATGTATGTCGCCTCTTTCTTTACCATCTGTAATAGTACAAGTATAGAACCATGGTACATCATTCTTTATTTGGTGCTTATGTAATTCACTACAAAAAAATACACTTCCGTGATGATACGTGTTTGTCACAGTAGGTCGCGTTTTCTATCATGCATGTACATCCATGACGATTTTATGACAGAATCAAGATAGTCATACCTGTGTTGTCGTAGAAGTGTTCCATGACATTACCAAAATTATCATCACGGAAGTGTCCACTTCGATGACGATAAATCGTGCGTCACAGAAGTGCTTTCGTCAAGGGTGACCAACACGTGGCATCCACTGTAACGGAACGTCGTTAAGCTATCAGGTCGGGTTTTGGATCCGATAACCCGTTAACAGCCCTGACCAATGGGGATTTTCCACGTGTAAAATCATCATTGGCTGGAGGAGACACGTGTCAGGTCTGCGTTGGCATAGGTGTCACTCATCCAATGGGCGAGACGCGCCTATGATATGTTGACACGTGGACCGGTCCATCAAGTTTAAATGGGCCGGCCCAACTGAAGGCCCACAATATTTTGCGGACCATAATGGGCCGGCCCAGCTAAAGGCCCACGAGATTTTGCGGACCATAATGGGCTGGCCTAGCTAAAGGCCCACAAGATTTTGCGGGCCATAATGGGCCAGCCCAGGTAAAGGCCCACAAGATTTTTGTGTGCCATAATGGGCCAGCCTAGGTAAAGGCCCACAAGATTCTTGCGGATCATAATGGGTGTCCCAGCTAAAGGCCCACGAGATTTCGCCGATATTAATGGGCCAGCCCAGCTGTAGTACCACAAGATTTTGAGGACCCTAGTAGGCTGGCCCATTAACTGGCTGCCATGTTTTGGGCCAAATGCCGGCCCATATTTGATCTGGTCCATTAATGGCCTGCCACGCTCCGGGCCTAATAGTGGCCCATATGAGATCCGGCCCATTAAAATCCTACCATGTTCTGGGCCAAATTATGGCCCAGATCAGGTCCAGCCCTTTAAGAGGCTTTGGGCTCAATTATGGCCCATATCAGATTCGGCCCGCCAACTGGACATTATGCTTTTGGGCCCACTTGCTAAAGGCCCACTTAGTAATTCGGCCTGGTATTAGTTTTGGCCTGTTAAGGGCCCATTTAACATTTCGACCGTATATTAATTTCGGCCTGTTAAAAGCCCGTCATATAGTTGGGCCTAACTATGACCCGGTTTGCATCCAGCCTGCTCGCAGGCGATATCTGATTGGGCCAAACAAGGACCGAGACAATTTTGGCCTATTAAAAGCCCATGATTTGATTCACATAATCATGGACTGGGGTTCATTTCGGGCTGCTGCCGGCCCATGAGCTGTTCGGCACGTTTCAGGCCCAACCTACATCATGATTGCATGACGACCCGATTATGTACTATAAATTTACGGTTTGGCCGGTTTACTGCGAAGACATGATATATATACAGTAAAATAACTGCAGCATTGTGAATAAGAAAAAACCTAGACTATAAAATAAAGAAATTACGGCATATTACATCCACTGGGCATCAAAGTTCACCACTATGATAATAAACACAAGCAGACATCAGATTACATACACTGGGCATCAAAGATCGCCACCAGTGCAAATGAACATGCCGACAAAATAATATATAAAATTGATAGCACTTCAATAGAGTTTAAGAAAGGTTAGACCTGCTGGGGAGCTGCAGCACAAGCAGCTGAGCAAGATGTTGAGACCGCGCTTGTTCAACACTTATATCTTCATCACTCTGAAAGATAAACAAGCAGACAGATGACAGGTTTTGCACATAAAAGTATCAGTGCTGATAATTCATCACATTTCTTACTGACGAATAAAGTGACACAGTTTAAAATTGCATTAACACAATATAGTATTGTTCAGGTTAAGACATGGCAGGAAATGACATTGTGAAGGAGTTTGCAGCTTCACGACACCACTGGATTACAGATCAAGAACTCATAAGTATCAATGGTTAGTGTGCTGTCAATTTGTACCATTTCAGATTAGAAAATAAAGAGACGGTTTGAATAATAGTAGAATGATATGACATTATTCATAGTTAAGACATTGCAGAATATGACATTGTGCTGTAGTGGGTAGGTTCACCACACCACTGGATTATGGATGAAGAACAGAAGCATACATGCAGTGCAAAAGAAGATCACTTGCTCTGTATAGTTTAATTTACATGGTATGAAGAAGGAACCTGGTTGTACAACTGAAAACTTAAATTGAGAAAGGACAAACTTTTGTTTATGAACTACATAATAAACTTTAAACAAGAAATTTGATGCAAACAACAAAAATAAACAGTTGTTGCAGTCATGCCTAACCAAATATATACAACAAAGTTTGAAGGTTTGAGATGGACAAACTTACATTATTTGTGAAGACAGGCTCTATAAAGGCCTTGTCCATGCTGATGGTGGGGGGGGGGCAATTCAAGAAGTTTACCACAGAATCTTCTTCAAAAGCATTGCCTTTATTCTACATTTTGTTAAGAGTAAATATAGATGTGATAATATACGAAAAAATGGAGAATATTTAAGATAAGATGAAGAGTGATGCTACATAACCAAGTAGCTATAAATGTAAGTGCGGCGGTACAGGCAAAAGGTACAGCCAAGAGCAATGCACAGCTAAACTTCTTCAGTACCAACCTTATGGTAAGAGTAAATATAGATATGATGTGTAGAAAATGGAGGGCAAAGGAAAATAAGTTGTAGAGTGATGGTACATGAACAACTACATGTCATTATAAGTACATTGATAAAGGACAACATGTACTTACAAGAACAATGCAGACCTAAAAAAACATTGGCATTGGATATATTCTACACTAATGTAACCATTCATACAGATCAGATAATTTGGAGCGAACAATTGATAAGCAAGCTATCATGCATACTGCCGTCACATAATGAACCAGGTATGTATGCAAGTACAGTGATACAGGACAACATGTACTAACAAGAGCAAAGCAGCGGGCAGCATATGTGCGATATCTTGTCGTTCTTGCCAAACCAGAATTCTTCTTCGAGCTGATTTCCTGCAAAAAAGATCCACAAGGCACATGCGGAAAAGTAGAAGTTCAAATTGTCATGTGATTTCATAGACAGTACCTCATCCTGGGAACAAGACCAGTGCATAACAAGGTTTTTCCATTCAATGTCTTCTAAATTTAGCACAGGAGACTTCACCGGAAATTCGTTTATAGACTTGCCATCAAAGTGTGATTTCCTCAGGTAACACCGATACTGCTGCAATGCTTCCTTGAAAAGCACAAGCAAGCTTTGCTCGTCATAACTATCCAGATTGACCCTCGCCTAGTTACAACAATGTAATGTAAATCAGTAATGTGTTCAATCAGCAGAAAATAGGAAAATAATAACCATGAATAATAGCACTTACACGTAAGTTGGACAGGAAGATGTGAAAATGGTGTTTGTCTTCACAATAATGTTCCCATGATGGGAATATATGCACGTAGTCCCTAACAACATTGAAAGCATTGTCTTTTAAACTGCGAATAAATGAAATGGGGTTCCAATCTGTAGGAATTGGCCGTCTCTGCAATTGGGATAGGTCTTCAGCCGGTGGACTTGATATACTTTTTGCTAGAGTGGGATTTTTCTATGGTACAGCTGGTGCTATGGCAAATGAAATCGGTATACCTTTTGCTGGAGTGCAGGTCCTGTGTGGTGGGGCTAGTGGTGTGGCCAGTGAAGTATGGGTACAATCTGCTGGAGTTGGTCCTACGTTTTGTGTCACTGGTTGTACAACCAATATAAGTGGGGTGCTGTCTGATTTCTCCGGCACCACCACGTTTTTCAAGGACTTTGCTGGTGCTCCTTCAGGTTCGGCAATCACCGTCTTCCTTTTTGATGTCTGATGCACAAGACCAGCATTTGAGTGGAAAAACATGGTATGATGACAGATGGAATATGTATTGATAATGGATGGGCATGGCATCTCGACATATATGATGAGTAAACTAAGCAGATGGCGGTGCAACAAAGTAGAAGAAATGCAAGACAACATATGCAAGATACCCGCAATCAATAAAAAATTGCCAAATTAGAATAGGCACCTTGATGGGTGAACAGGACAGGCCATCTGCCTTTGACTCCTCGAGGTTAGAATAGTCATTAGGATCATATTCTGAACAAGAATCAACAGGTGGGGAGCGTATGAGTTTCATTGCATCAAGAATAGCACTCAATGCCTTGGTGCCAATTTTGTAAGTCATTGTAGTGTTTAGCTTCAAGAGTGGACTGCTGCTAGTGCGACACAAAGCAGCTACACAGATCATAGTGTAGATATAACGGGAAAACCTTAAGCATTAGAGTAAAATCAGCAAAGTGGAACTTGCTGGAATATATGTGCTAGTATTGCCGGTACGGCTAAAAAGACTTCGAATACCAGCTCTCCTTAAGTGAAGGTGCGGTACTGTTAATATCAGTGTAACTCTCAAAGGCGACACAGCTCCCCGCATTTCCTTGCTATTCTTATAGGATTTGAGTGGGCAGGCCACTACAAATCCTATTCCTATGTTTACAAGATCCTACGAATAAAAGAGGCTCAAAGTGTCCATCACAACCGACCGTATAGACCTCTACACTTCAAATGTCCCTGCTCATCTTCAGTACAAGGAACATACTGTACTACTATCATACTCCCTCCGTTCCAAAATATAAGTCTTGGGAGAGATTTCCACTATGGATCACATACAGATGTATCCAGATACATTTTAGAGTGTAGATTCACTCATTTTGCTCCATATGTAGTCCATGGTGGAATCTATACAAAGACTTGTATTTAGGAATGGAGAGAGTACATATTAAAGAAGAACGGAAGAGGAACATGGTAAAGAAGAGCAAGTGGATTTTGGATAATAAAATGTTGGTTGCATAGTGCCCACACATGATGAACCAGAGCGCATTAAGAATGCAACTCCCAGCTGTCTCTCGACCATTTCAGGCGGTTGGATGAAGATCCTACGTCTCCTAACCCTTCTTCTTCCTCGTCTCTGATTCTTCCCATACAGAACACCGCACGGGCCGCCGGCCGGACCACCGGACCCCACCGCCTGTGTTCCTCCGCCACCCCCACCCCCGCCCCAACCCCCACTCGCGTCAAGTTTTCTTTGTTCGGCGAGGCCCCACAACCACCCGAGCCCCTTCGACCACACCAGCAAACTCCGCCGAGCTCTGAAAAATCGACTGACCCAATTTTGAAATTTAGTCTACTGTGATTTAACTAGTGTGGAATATAAAAGGGGAAAACCATAAGCATTGGAAGTATAGTGTTGAGCATGCCATGGAGGATCTGAAGGTGCAAACCGGACAAAGGCAACTTCACAACCAAGACAAGAAATCAGAGTAAAGCAGTGGCGATCTATTTTCTTGCTCCGATAAATAAGTTGAGCAGATACGAAAGAGTACCGCCTCTGGTGCGGCGCCGTGTACGCATCTGCTGAGAATTTGACGGTGTTGCGGTACCGATGGCTGTCGGTGGCGTGGAAGCAGATCTAGGAGGGTAGACAGTGGCGGCGGGGTGCGGTGGACGAGACGGTCGTAGGAGCAGCGCCGGCAAGGTGGACGACGGCGGGGATAAAGCAAGAGGACTGGATGCAAGGATCCCGGTCCGAAGCGGAGGATGAGAGAGGTCGATCTCTTGTAATGGACGGCAGCGTCAGGGTATCAGCTCCGACATGGTGGAGGAGGACAGTGGTGGATGGGGTGGCGGATGGCGGTAGACGGAGGAGGGTGGGGTGGAGAGGGTGTTTTGGCGCCCACGGAGTACGAATGGGGAAAAGGGAGGTAGAGAGGAAGGGGAACCATGTACTCAGGGCGCGCTTGTCTCAAATGCAAGGAAATTTACAAACTTAGCCCCCGTTTCAAATTTCTACGACATCACAGCAACATTAGTCGGTTGGGGATAGGACGATAATCTTACATACACCGAATATTTGCCGATGAGAGTTTGTTTTTGGCACCCACCGTGTATGAATATGAATTGGGGAGGGAGTCGATTTCGGCCGAGGACACACTGTGTTTTGGCGCCCGCCGTGTATGAATCTGGGTGAGAGGCGGTTACGTCACGTTTGGGTGAAATTACAAACCTACCCCTATAGAAACCTATAGAAATCCAGCAGATAGGCTTTGCGTGGCAGGGATAGGCAGTAGTGATTTCCATCTCACAGATTTTGGTTTCAGGCGGTTACTGCGACTTTCCCCGCTTCGTTCAAATTTTGCAGAATGCACGTTTACCATGCCAACTCAATTCGAATCCCGTTTGTATTCTATTTTTTTCGGGCGGGGTCCATTTTCAATTGGAATTACATTCTATATACATCATTTTTTATATATACTTTCAAAAGCACAACAAAGAATTTTGCTCCTTTATATGTATAATATGATTTACAAATACAACGATCTCGAAATCTTAAGGTTGAATTCGAAAAAATTTAACCAAATTATGTTCTACTAAAATGTATGGATCAGTAATATCTACATATTAAATAACATAGATGTGCATGAATTCATATGACTATGCATGTTTGATAGATCAATTTTGGTTCGAGTATGGATTACATGTATCATCATCTCGAATTCAAATATTTGAATCCCTTTTTTGTTCACTCCTTTCACGCCCATCTATCTCGCATGCATGCTCCTTCAGGTAGCTATCACTCTCTTTTCTTCAGCTCACCCGCACGCTCACTTCATGTTTCTCCTATCCTCGCAAACATGGTCTCTCGACGTCTCCCTTGAGAAGTGTCACACACTCCCTATCATTATACATTACACGGTTTTCAATATCTCTCACATCTCTACTGTTCTCTGGTATCACTCGGTACCTAAGCTTTCTTTTTCACCGCCACACGCACAGTCTCCACTCGTCTTTCACTTTGTCTTTCTCTCTATGGGATTCTCTCACACACCCTATATTTCTCTACATATGACTCATACCACTTAAATTACTCTCTCTCTCTCCTATAGACACAACATTTGTTGTGGTCTCCTTTTCGTCTCCGTCCCAGACTGACATTATTCATTTGTTTACCGATCATACAATCCCGACTACCGTCTCCTCTCTCTCTCTCACACACACACACAACTCCTGCTTCCACTCTCCTTCCCGACTACCATCTCTCTCTCTCTCTCACAAAACTCTCGCTTTCGCAACCCGACTCATATTTCTCTCACAAACATTTATCGACTAGCTATCCTCTAGATAGGTTTATACACCCGCACACTCGTGCCTCCACCATCGCATACATGTGTCTCTCCCGCTCCTTGTATCTATGTAGTTTTTTCTTCCCTTCTTGAGACACGCCCTCTCGATTGTGCACACACACACTATCACCTCATTTTAAGCTGACACCTATCACACACACACTCCTTGTGTCTTTGTCACACATGCACTCCGTTCTCCTCCACTCTCCCTGTCTCTCACACACACATGGGCTTTTTGCAACAACTAGCAAGATGCCCATGCGTTGCACGGAACATCAAGATGCATTTGTATGAGTAGTTTATCTTGTGGGGGAAAAGGATGAATGAGGGAAGGCCTTTTTGCAAATGTGGAGAGGGGTGTGGGTATCTTTTTGCAAAATTGCCATAGTTCCCTTCCTATTCGTCAGATATAGATCGGACGACCTATATTGCAGGATGGCGGGCACACGATCATCACCGACAATGCTTTTTATAAGAGTAGGGATTGTTGGATTTCGGGTTCCGGCAGACCCTTGAGGTTCGAACACTGGGGTGCGCGCGGAGATTTCGCCTCCTGCCTACCTGCACTCCTCCGTCTTGCTAGGATCTAAACTAAGGAAAGAACAACACAAGAGACGCATGGTTTATACTGGTTTGGGCCACCGTTGTGGTGTAATACCCTACTCCAGTGCATGGTGTGGTGGATTGCCTCTTGGGCTGATGATGATGAACAATACAAGGAAGAACAGCCTCGCGAGGGTCTGTTCTTGGCTGGGGCGGTGAACTGCTGGGAGGAGTTCAGTCGCCTTTCTCTCTCTCTCTCTCTCATTCTGATCGAACCCCCTCTCTTCCCTTCTAACCTCTCAGCCCCCTTTGCTCTATGGGTGGCTGGTCCTATTTATAGAGGTGCTGGTCCTCTTCCCAAATATTGAGCGGGAAGGGAGCCAACAATGGCGGGCTAATTTAAAGGGGGACAGCTAGTATCAACTATCCTGACAAAAGTAGTCTTCGCCTGCGCAAAGCTCTAGTGATGACGTCGTCTTGGGCTCCACGGTGACCTTCGTCTCGTAGTCCTCCTGGTCTTGGTCTCGTTGCACCGAAATGGAAACCTTTGCCTGATGCCTCGGTACTCCACGGCTGCGCTTGCCCCCTTTGCACCAAAGAGGAAGGGAGGACACTGCGCGGGCTGGCACCCTCCTGGTGCCCCCGGTCGTCATGGCTTGCGTCACGGGCACCTCGTGAGGTACCCCACCTTGATCTCTCCGCCTCCTAGTGAGCCAAGCTGACGAGGCCGCGCCTGAGGAAGCTCCGCGTCATCCGCCCCGTGAGGCTTGGCCCCTCGCGAGGGTCTTGGGTTTGTGTTGGTGCAGATGGGCCGCGCTGGGCCCCCCTTTGAGCCACCCCGCAGGCTGCAGGCAGGCAAGTCTGGGGACCCCCGTTCCCAGAACGCCGACAGTAGCCCCCGGGCCCAAGGCGCGCCCGGACTTGGCCGTGCAGGGAGGCGGAAGGGCAAGAGCGAAGCTCCGCGGGCCCTAACAGCCTGCGGCCTTGGGCACCGTGTGGCGGTTGATTGGACGTGGGCGCCCTACTAATCGCGCGAGTTAATAAAGGAGCGGCATCCACGTAGGCTTTGCTTCTTGCTTTCCCCGGTTGCTGCTCAGATGCCCTTTCTTGTGCCTCTCCTTCCTTCCTCCAAAATTTCTAGATCCACTCCGACCTTGTGACCTAGGAAGCCATGGTGCCTCGTCAGCCCCCGGCCGTGGCTTGGTACTCGTCTGCCCTGGACCCGCCGAACGTGTTGGAGGTGAGCCTCGCCCGGTTGCGCCGGATGGCGACGGTGCGGGGCATCAACGGGGTGAAGGTGTTTAAAGCCAGCTCCGCCACCCCTAAGGGTCAAGGGAGCACCTTCTATTCGCTCTTCGTAAGTGCCATTGCTGCTGGCCTGGTGCCTCCCTTCTCCGAGTTCTTCTTCTCTGTCCTCCGCCACTATAAGCTACAAGCCCTGCATCTCCACCCCAACTCCGCCCTTCTCCTGGCAATCTTCGCCTATTACTGTGAGGCTCATGTAGGGGTGCAGCCCTCAGTGGCCTTGCTGCGCCACTACTTCTACCTCCGGACCTCTCGTGGTACTGCTTCCACGTGCGCGAGCTTCGTCGCGTACGGTGGTGCCATTGCCATTTCGAACCCTGGGAAAAGGATTGAGGGCTTCAGGAGCAAGTGGGTCTTGGTGGATGCTGGGCGCATCCACCCTCGGCTGATCTTGCCCACGGAGCAGCCCACGAGCTCCAGCGATTGGGGTCGGGCGAAGCTCACGGACCCCGCGCGAAGATGATGTTGGAGAAGATGGACGCGGATCTGAGGCCGGCCAACATGGCGGCGGCGAAGCTGACCGGCGCGTCGCTGCTGAGGGAATTCCTGGAGCACCAGCTGGCTCCGCTTCGGCAGTACTCACATCCGATGTGGAGGCCCCGCCCGAGCCCCACGGCCTTAGCCGACGGAGATCTGGCTGCTGTCCTCCAATCTCTGGTCGGAGGCGATGTGGCGAGGTTGGCGGGCGCTCCCACGCCCTTGTTCCTCCGCGACGACTGGGAACAGGTAGTGGAGTCCATGCCCGTCTTCAACGGGGATGGGCCCGTGCCCATGGAAACTCCCGAGGAACCGGTGGACGTGCCCTCCGACGACTCCAGCGAAGAGGAGGAAGGAGGGGAGCGGGGAAAAGGGCCTGACTCCGAGGCGACTGACGGAGAGTCGAGGGCTCCCCTCCCCCGGCGCAGGTCCCGCGTTCTCCGCATCTCTCCGAGCGATGACAACGAGGATGACGACGAAGACGACGACGAGGACAACGACAAGCAGGACGGCGGGAGCTCGCCCCTGATCCCGAAGAAGGACAGGACCGGGCTGATCTCCCGCGGGTCTGCCCCGGCCCCGGGGCGGACCGCAGACGCACCTTCCGCCTCCAAGCTTCCCGAGGTTGACCCTTCCAGCTGGCTTTTAGGCTTCAAATTTGGCCGGAGGCCGCTTGAGCTCACTCGCGACGACCCGTAAGTATTCAATTCTTGTCTTTATTTCTTGCTCTGCTTCTGAGGCTTGACGTCCGCATTTCTTGGATAGGCTGGCGCCCGCAACAAAGAAGCCGAAGGGGGCTCCCGAGGTTCCACCCGTGGCAGCGCCTCTGCCTGCGAAGGAGGGTGACCGCGACACACAGGCTTCTCCTGCCCGGTCGTCCTCGCGAGGCCTGGCTGAGCCGGCTGGGGCGAGCTCAGCCCCCACGGCCCAAGTGGCTCCCGAGGTGCTCTTGCCTGCCGCCGCCACTTCAGCTGTCGGGGCGCGGCAGACTCCGCCTCAGGATGCTGTGGCCGCGCTGCCGTCTTCTCCTCCTACTCCACCAACTGTTATCTCTCCGACTCCTTCTGCCGTTCTGGATCGTGCTGTTGCTGAGCTGGACCGACTGCGTCAGGATCTTCTTGGCCCCGACCCCCGCTTGGTGGCCGGGCGCTTGGAGCTGGCTTCAAGATGGGTTCGCTCCGACGCTTTGATTCAGGCGGCGCTGGTCCAGGCCTCGGCGGCATGTGACAAGGAGAAGCAGGCTGTCCTTGAGGCAAAGGCTGCTCGGGACGCAGCCCTGGGGGAGGTGGTCGACATCCGTGGACGTTGCAAGGCACTGGAGGGCGAACTGCAAGATTTGCGGGACCAGCTCGCGAACGAGGTTCGCCTTCGCCAAGAGCAGGAAGAAGGCGTGAAGGCTCGCGAGGCGGGTCTCAAGGAGAAGGAAGTCAAGCTCAAGAAACGTCGCGCCCGCCTAGGCGCGCTGGAGCAGGAGTTGGGGGCGAGGAAGGCCATGCTGGACGACGAGGCACTGGTTCTTGCCGAGGACCGCGTGACCTTCGCGGAGATGGAGGCGAGGGCTCGCTCCTCACTGAGGACGCTTTACGACAGCGGCCTGGAGAGCCCACTGGCTGGCACCGAGGATGGCCCCGCCAAGCTGCTTCCCTTCCTGGTTCACGCTCTTGAAGATGTCGCCCTTGGCCTTGGCCCCGCGGCCGAGGCCGAGGCGCGTGTCCTGTCTTCTGCAGCAATGATGCGGGTCCTCACCCACATCTACCTTCGCGATCCCGATGTCGACCTCGACAGCCTACTGGAGCCAGTGAGCGGTGAGCGTGCCGCTGCCGCTGCCGAGGCCGTGAAGGGTCGCGCAGAGGCCCTGTTGGGGAAGTTCCGAGCCTTCAGCACCAAGCCGAAGCAAGGCGCTGCCGACCCCACCGCTCCATGAGGCGTACTCTATCCATGCTGCTCCATCGCCGACAAGTGACTCCGTCGCGGCTCCTGTCCTGCCTTTAATTCCTGCACATGTATCATGCCTCGGGGAGGCGTTTAAACTTGCGTTCGGCATCGAGATAACAGTGTGGACTATAATATTTGCTTTTGAACTTCTTAAAATTTGTGCCTTTCCTTCCTACTTGCTTATGTTCTACGCCGGCAGAGCCCGGCCCCGCGCATGCCTCACCCAGCATTGGTCCCGACCGGAAACCAGGACGGGGCCAAGGAGTGAGGGGCCACGTGACAAGTTAGGCTCCTGAGTCGCGATGCTCAGGAGTCCCCCTTGGCGCACGAACAGCAAGTAGGGAGGTGTGATGCGGGTGGATCTACCGTTCTACGTCTACAGAGCCCAGCCGCGCGCGTACCTCACCCAGCGTTGGTCCCGACCGGAAACCAGGACGGGGCCACGGAGTGAGGGGCTACGTGACCAGTTAGGCTCCTGAGTCGCGATGCTCAGGAGTCCCCCTTGACGCTCAAACAGCCTTCGTACCTTTGCTCCGCTCGGGAAGAGATGCGTGACGAACCAGGCCCGGGGGGACCTGGCTGGGCGGCGTGCGTCTGGGTGTGACCCAGGCGCAGCCCCCGTGCCCAGCCCCCTCGCGCGGCACTCCCGAGGGGAGGCGTTACGATGAGGCTAGACACTGAGCTCTGGGCTTCCTGAGGTTGGTGCGGCCCGGGGGCCACCCTCAGTTGTTTATCACCAGCGCGGAGCATAGCGCTACCGTATGTGTACGGGCATAGCCGCTCCTCGGTAGTGTCGTCAGCCAGCGCGAAGCATGGTGCTTCCACTGGTATGTGGGAGGGGGCCCCATCCGGGAGGAGCCCCCGGGGCGTGTACAGCCCCGCCCTGACACGTGGCTGGCACGGTAGGGCCTGGCGAGGTGTATCTGGGCACCCGTGAGCCAGCGCGGGACTCACGGGGCCCTACCTCTAGGCGGGTTGCGCCTGGCACTGGGCCTTATCTTGTGATGTGTCCCTGCAAATTTGGTTAGATGTCGGCACTCTACGTCCCCGGGTCCCGGCCCTCGAGCTGGTCTCAGCCGTCACTGGTATGCCAGGTCGTGATGCCATGGACAAGGCCAGAGGGTGAGGGCTGGAGAGCCAGTAAGAGCCCTGAGTCGCGATGCTCAGGTACCCCCCCCTTTAACGTGCAAGTGGTCGGCATGGAGAAGAATAGGTGTCGTGGACCGCCATCAAATAATCAAGCATGGTGGGTCTAACGCATGATCGGAAATAAACGCAAATGGGATACATGCCGCTGGGCCT
This sequence comes from Triticum aestivum, assembly GCF_018294505.1. Lineage (NCBI taxonomy): Eukaryota > Viridiplantae > Streptophyta > Magnoliopsida > Poales > Poaceae > Triticum > Triticum aestivum. The sequence goes on along the minus strand of NC_057800.1, from coordinate 514,657,671 downwards.
GGCCCGAGCGGCTTGGGGATCATGCAGCCCGAGGGGCGCCCCCAACAGGGTAAGCTAACAACATGGAATAAAAATGGATACACGCCGCAGGGACGGACCCACGCGGCCTAGGAATAATGCAGCCCTGGGGGGTGCTCCCAGCTGGAAATAAAACCCGAAAGATGTCACCTGATGATGTTGAGGACGAAGGAGCATTGGTGTAGCAGGCTCGGTGGGCTGCGGGAGCCGATCCTCACGTGCCCCAGGCCCAGGGGCCTCGGGAGGCTCCGGAGGCGCTGGCGGCTCCTCACGGGCCATCTCCATCCCTGTCAGGGCTGCAGAACGCCTGGCCTCTCGTGCCCCCGTGATGCCCCTCATGAGGCGCTGGTACGTGTCAGCCACGTTCGGCAAGCCGTAAGGCATGCGAATGTAGCTGTGGGGTAGGCCTCCGCAGCGCCCCACTCGCGAGGGCCAGAGGCGCTCCAGAGAGGCGACTTGGTTGAGCCCTGGTATGTCGATGCAGACGCGCAGCCCACCATCCTCGCCTAGATGGGGAGCCACTGCTGGTAGGCGGCGGCCGCCTTTCATGACTCTTGACTCCTGTAGCTCCTGAATGGCCTTGCTGACGAACTCCTGAGGGTCTGGGTCTCCTTGCCTTGCTCCTTCTTGAGGGAAACGTGCTTCAAAACACGCCTCCATGTGGTGCCCAAGCGCCTCCCTCGTGACCCTGGCTAGGTCGGTGGCCCTCCAGGGGAGAGCCCCCGAGCCCTGCCTGAGGAGGGCGCCAGGCGTGATTTCCTATGCGATGGAAGGAGGTTCCCCCTGGGCAGGCGCGGGCCCAGAGGGGCTTGCCTCCTGAGTGGTCGGGCCGGACGATGTCTTCTTCTTCTTAGGGGCGGTCTCGGGAGGCCTCCTACTTCCACGATCCGGGTCTTCCAGTGACGCGGCCTGAAAGGCTCGTTGTAGGGAACACACCGTGTCCTTCTCTTCACATGGCACCGTGATGACTCCGCCGCTTCCTGGCATCATGAGGACATTGTAGCCGTGGTGAGTTACGGCCATGAAGTTGGCCAGCGCTGGGTACCCAAGGATGGCGTTGTACGGCAGGCGAATGTGAGCGACGTCGAAGTCGATAAGCTCGATGCGGTAGTTGTCGCATGCCTCGAAGGTGACAGGGAGGCGGACCTGCCCAATCGAGACCGTGGAGCCGTCGGTGATACCGGAGAAAGGCTTGGTTGGCTGAAGCTGGCTGTAGGGCACTTGGAGGTTGTTGAATGTTTCCACGGACAGGACGTTGAGCCCTGCCCCACCATCGATGAGGGTCTTGGTGACCACCACATTGCTGATGATTGGGGAACAAAGCATCAGGAGAACTCCGGCTGTAGCCGCACACTTGAGCTGATCTGCTGAGCTGAACGTGATGGCGCACGCCGACCACCTGAGAGGGCACGCGGCTTCGAGCCTGGGGAGGACCGCGTTCACTTCACGGGCGAACTGCTTGAAGATGCGCTCAGAGGCCGGGGCTTGTGCCCCGCCCAGGATGCAGGCGATCGCGCGCGGCTCCTGGAAGCCCCCAGCCCCCCCGTCCTGGTGGCGGTCCTCGTTTCTCCTTGGCCGCGGCGGCAGCGGTGGGAGGCCTGCGTTGCCTTGCGGGCGATCCTCGTGAGGCTGATCCCTCCAGTCTCCCTCGTGAGGCTGATCCCTCTAGCCTCCCTCGCGAGGCGGGTCTTGCCAGCGATCCTCGCGAGGTTGATCGCGCCACCCTTGGCGCGGGACACGGTCTTCCCAGTGTCCTGCGTTCCTTCCTCCTCCTCGGCCGTAGCCCCGGTCACTGCGGTCAGGGCGACGGCCGATCCTTCCTTCTCGCACGGCTCTGAGCTCTTGACATTCGTTGGTGTTGTGGGTGTGGAGGTCGTGGTACACATAGTACCGGCTGCCCTTGGAAGGTTCGGGCTGATCTCTGCCCCGCTTGGTGTCTGGTTCTGCCGCGAGCACGGCAGCCCCCTTGCACTTCACATCCTTGGCCTTGGGCTTCTTCTCTTCTGGGTCCGCGGCAGGCAGCTCGAGGACGGAGAGACGCCCTTCCTCGGCCCTGGCGCACTTGGTTTCCAGGTTGAACAGTTCCAAGGAAGTACACAGGTCTTCATGCATCACCAGCTCCTCCTTCATCTTGACGTCGCGCACGCCGTCGGAGAAGGCCGAGATGATGGCCTCCTCAGTCACCTTGGGAACCTTGAGGCGCGCGTTGTTGAAGCGCTGGATGTACTTCTGCAGGGTCTCCCCGGGCTGTTGCTTGATGCGGCGCATGTCGCTCACGGCGGGTGGCCGGTCGCGAGTTCCTTGGAAGTTGGCGATGAAGCGGGTGCACATCTCATCCCAGGAGGAGATTGTGCCTGGAGCCAGGTTCAGGAGCCAGGTGCGGGCCCCGTCCTTGAGTGCCATGGGGAACCAGTTCTCCATGACCTTCTCGTCTCTGTTGGCAGCATCGATGCCCAGCTCGTAGAGCTGGAGGAACTCCACAGGGTCAGCCATGCCATCGTAGCGAGGAGGCAAGTCTGGCTTGAACTTGCCGGGCCACATGACATTGCGTAGCTCGGCGGCGAAGGCGCGGCAGCCCGCTGTGGCCACGAGAGGCCTTGGACGATGGGGAACTTGGTCTTGCATGTCCCCACGCGCTGCAGCTGTGAGCAGCGCGGGGTCTTGACGCGCGGGAGCAGGAGCATGGTCGCGACGTGCTGGAGCAGGGAGCGGCCGGGCAGCTTCCTGCAGGCGAGGGACTTCTTGACAGCTCTGCTCTTGCTGCGCTGGCGCCTGACGGAGCAGGTTCCGCCCAGGGGCCACGCGGCTTGGAGCCATGGCGCCTTCCTGAGGAGGAGGCGGCTGGGGCGCCGCCGGAGCTTCATTGCCCGCGTGGGATGGGGTGCGGTGCAGCGGAACGGACGGCGCAGGAGAGCCCCCTGCGGTGCGGACGAGCTCGGCGACGCGGTCGAGCCATTCTTCATAGATGTCGTCGACGAGACGGTAGCGCAGGAGCTCGTTCGCCGCGATGAGTGCAGCCCGAGCCTCCATGGGCGCATGGAGCGCGCGGGACGAAGAACCAGCTGGGGTGAGCGAGGGAGTTGCGGTGCGACCGTCTTGCCACACGGACGGATGCTGGGACGATGCTTGCTGCTCGTCCCCCGCCGGGCCGGTGGCGGCGTTGACGGCAGGTGACGGGGATCGGCGAGGATGCCCGCCGACAGGGGCCGTCTGGGCGACACGGGAAGCGAGCGCGGCCCGGCGCTCAGCGCGGGCCCGACGAGCGTCAGACATGGGCGTGATGGTCGGAGGAGAACGGGGTGGTGGAAGACGAATCCCGCCGCACCCCTACCTGGCGCGCCAAATGTCGGATTTCGGGTTCTGGCAGACCCTTGAGGTTCGAACACTAGGGTGCGCGCGGAGATTTCGCCTCCTGCCTACCTGCACTCCTCTGCCTTGCTAGGATCTAAACTAAGGAAAGAACAACACAAGAGACGCAGGGTTTATACTGGTTCGGGCCACCGTTGTGGTGTAATACCCTACTCCAGTGCGTGGTGTGGTGGATTGCCTCTTGGGCTGATGATGATGAACAATACAAGGAAGAACAGCCTCGCGAGGGTCTGTTCTTGGCTGGGGCAGTGAATTGCTAGGAGGAGTTCAGTCGCCTTTCTCTCTCTCTCTTTCTGATCGAACCCCCTCTCTTTCCTTCTAACCTCTCAGCCCCCTTTGCTCTGTGGGTGGCTGGTCCTATTTATAGAGGCCCTGGTCCTCTTCCCAAATATCGAGCGGGAAGGGAGCCAACAATGGCGGGCTAATTTGAAGGGGGACAGCTAGTATCAACTATCCTAACAAAAGTAGTCTTCGCCTGCGCAAAGCTCTGGTGATGACGCCGTCTTGGGCTCCATGGTGACCTCCGTCTCGTAGTCCTCCTGGTCTTGGTCTCGTTGCACCGAAATGGCATCCTTTGCCTGATGCCTCGGTACTCCGCGGCTGCGCTTGCCCCCTTTGCACCAAAGAGGAAGGGAGGACAATGCACGGGCTGGCACCCGCCTGGCGCCCCCGGTCGTCATGGCTTGCATCACGGGCACCTCGTGAGGTACCCCGCCTTGATCTCTCCGCCTCCTCGGGAGCCAGCCTGATGAGGCCGCGCCTGCGGAAGCTCCACGTCGTCCGCCCCGCGAGGCTTAGCCCCTCGCGAGGGTCTTGGGTTTGTGTTGGTGAAGATGGGCCGCGCTGGGGCCCCCTTTGAGCCACGCCGCAGGCCGCAGGCAGGCAAGTCTGGGGACCCCCGTTCCCAGAACGCCGACAGGGATAAAAAATAGAGTTGGTGATGATGGTGGGCCTGCCATCCTGCAATGTAAGTCGTCCGATTTATATCTGACGGATAGGAAGGAAAATATGGGAATTTACCCGCACTCTTCACCACATTTGCAGATAAGGCCTTCCCTCATTCATACTTTTCTCCCACAAGATCTTGATGTTCCGTGCAACGCACGGGCATCTTGCTAGTAAGAGTAGAAATTAGACATATACCACTTCTCGAATCTTGAAACCAATAACATTCCTCCCTTATCTCATCAAAACCGCCAAAGGAATATATTTGAGTGAAACATAACATATTTTTAGTGATATACGTATTTCAAAACTAGACTTTTTTTCTATCAAATCGGTGAATATGTATTAATCTACTTTTATCGTGTGGCAACGCATTGGCACATTGCTAGTAGTTATTATAATTTTTAGACACCAGACAAACGGTGGAGTACATATACGAAGAGAAGAGGCGCACACACGCAGTCGGCCTCTCGCTGTCTCGCACACATGAGTGTTATGTAAAGGCAACGTTAACAAATAAACCCTAAAACCCTAGGTGCACGATTGCTGCATTCGCGGGTACCGGGTACGTGGTGGAGCACCTTTGTAGGAATAGTCAGCTCGCGTGATGATTTGATCCGTAGGAGTTGATGGTCGGGACCACAGGTGAACAACTTGTAGCGCGGTGGCTCGCCAGTTGCCACAGATCGAGTAGCCACGTTTAAAATATCGTTTTTAGCGGGGTTAAGAGTTCCGATTTTCAATGGCGCGTTATAAGTAGTAAGTAGTTTTTAGAACGATTGGTATGGAGCGAAAATGGAATTCATAGTACTATGTACCTCCTTGGCGTATGGTTGTATGGTTTTTTTGCGATGGAGGTTGTATGGGTTTATGTTGCGAGTTGTTGAACCTAGTAGTTCTAGGGCAAATACTATGGTTTAGATTTAGGTGCTGGTTTTCAGTAATGAAAATCAGAAGGGGAAACCCTTCTTTGATTAAAAAACTACTGCCTCCATTCTGGTTTACTAGTCCCCATCGTACTTTGGGTCAAAGTTTGTCCACGAATTTTACTTGTAAAATGTGAATGGAAAACGAGATTTTGTTATACCCAAACAAAAAAGGACTGGAGGGAGTGATTGCTCTGACACGGACGCGGCCTCTCATAGCGCAGGCATTGAACCGGCGCGCCGGCCAAGAGGGCCGCACTCGCTGCAGGCCCGACTAAGCACGCCTCCTCGCCGCGTGCAACCAGCTTAAGACTGCCCCGCCTGCCTTCATTGAATCCGTGCGTGTGCCGGCAACATGTCCTTCCGCGAGCCGGCAGGCATTTTAGAACACAAAAATGACTAAAATATAATTAATTTACGCGTGGTCTTGACTTGCTGTGCTCGCACTTGTAGTAGGAACTAGTAGAGGATTTTATTTATTTATAACTCTCCTCACATTTTTCGGCTTTGAAGTGAATCATGGTTTTGGACATTATGTATGAATGTGCAGATATCTGTGAACACGAGTTTGATGTGGAAGTTGAACTTGGAATGTCGGGCTTGCGATTGAACTATACCATGTCCAATGCTTCGTCTGTTATTGTTTGGAAAGTAATTGCTGTTATTACATGACCCAAAAAACATTTTGTGCCACATCATTAGATGCACGGACATCACAACAGGCATGCTGACTGGATAAACATTTGAACCTAGCTATTATGAAGGAAATTTTGTATTGACAACAGTTTTAGATAGTAGGAGATGCCTAGCCTGCTCTGCCTCTGCTAGCTTATTTGTGGCTTCTTCCATCTCTTCTTTGGCTTGGGTGAAGAGAGCATCTGATTGCTCTTTTCGCTTCTTCAGGAACTCAGCTACATTCTCAAGGGCTGCTACACGCTTTCTTTCAGCCTTTACTAATGCCATGAGGACATGAACAGCTGACGACTCCACCTGGCTTGTGTGTAATCCAGCATCATCTGGGAATTTGCACCTTGTGTCTAATCCAGCATCATTAGGGAACTGGCACCTTTTGTGTAATCCAGCCTCATTTTGGAAACATGATCTCGAGGTTGACCGTACTTCCCTCATCGCAGGAACTGCATCCTGACATGAAGTTACTTCTTTTTTAGATCAATACTCAGAGCAACCTAGATCCATTTAGTAGAAGCCAGATAAACAGAACTCGAAGAAGTGAATTCAAAAGGAAAAAAATAAAAACAGACTACATGGTGAGAACACCCACTTCCTACATCAAGCTAAAAACGAAAGCATTAGGACGATTAAGACTCTTCTTATTACACATCGAAGAACACCACGCTTCAGAGAAACAGAAACTACAACATATACACATCGAAGAACACGAGGCTACACGAAAGTAATTGAAAGGGTGTTACTTACCAAAGCTCATTTTACAGGTTCGGTGCAACTCCTCTTTAACTTGCCACGCTCCTTGAAGATGTCCCGAATATCCCGTGTTTGTCCTTCATTGCTCCTCTGCATGTTCGCACTCATGCTTTTAAAATCTCAACATGGCAAGAAAAATATACTACTAGTAATACTCGCGCATCTTGTGGGCAACATTAAAGCACTCGTCTGCCATGTTAGAGCATCTCCAACAGAATCGCAACGTGCGGCGCTTTAAAAATATCAACATGCTATCTCTACTCTCTTCTCTACTGTTATATTTATTTAATATTTAATATTTAATATTTATCTCTACTTCCTTTACTGTATACTTTTTTTCTCTATACTTTTTTCTTGCAATATAGGCCGTCCGATTTATATCTGACAGATAGGATGGAAACAAATGGGAATTTTGCAAAAAGATACCCATACCCCTCTCCAGATTTGCAAATAAGGCCTTCCCTCATTCATCCTTTTCTCCCACAAGATAAACTACTCATACAAATGCATCTTGATGCGTGCAACGCATGGGCATCTTGCTAGTTCTAAAAACCTTTCCATCATTTGCCGCACTACTGGTTGCAGATGAAAAACCTACCCAAGCACAACGTGATACAGGAGCGACACACAATTACAAGCTGATATTCTGTTGGACAATGGAGGCTATAACCAATTACTTTTACGAGAACAATAGCACCTAGGAAATTTGAAGGGTAGGTATGAACAAAATTGGAACTGCACATGTATTGCTAAGTGATTCAATACACACATTACCAATCGAGGAGGAGAACGATGGTCGTGGCGGCCTCTGTGAGTCATGGTCAGCAATGGGAGTCAGTTCATTGTCCACGGCGGTGGTACTTCTGCGCTTGGCGTCGGCTTCCGAGAAGCAGATCCGAGACCGTGGAAGACGATGCCGGGGAAGAGGCTCCATGTACGACGACAACGGTGGACCGGCTCCAATTCGGCTTACGAGGTCGTCAATGAGGCAGATGCACTGCGGTGGACGAGTGCGCCGATGTAAAGGGCAGGAGCATGAAGGCTGCGGTGCCGTGGAGAAGTCTATTTTGTAGTGGGGATAGAAAATGGGAAGTATTCAGGTGTACTACTCTGGGTGCCGGGGTGGGGTCGGCTGGGTAGGGTGAACCTGAAGTTACGAAAATAGCCCCCTACCAAGCGTCATCCGTAGGTCCGAAGGCTATGATGGTAACTTCCCACTGCTCGAATCAGGGTCGCGGGAGATTTTCCCGCCGACCTCAAAATTTTGTGACACTGGACTCCCCGTGTGGCGTGTTGAGTGATTCGGCTAAGCAACTAGCGAGTAGTAGTAGTAAACTCTGCATATTAGGTTTGACCGAAGTCAAACTTCCTAAAGTTTGACCAAGTTTATGGAAAAATATAAACACTTACCATAACAAATATGTATGATGTGAAGGTACATTCAATAATGAATCTAATGGTATTTTGTTATTGTATATGTTAATATTTTTTGTTATAAGATTTCTGAGAGTTTACAAAACTTGACTTTGACCAATGCTAATACGCGGGCTGAAATAAAAATGGAGGGAGTACACATTTGTTTTCTTAGTTTGTAGTGAACTAATCATTTGTTGAAATTGTGAAATAAATATATTAGGCTATTGACTTCGAATGTAATGGTCTATACAATTCAATAGTTACAATCATTATCGAATCCCAAGATGTATACAAGGTCTATAGTACTTCACAACATGCTCAAACTCACATAATCCTAGTCAAATGAGAATCTAAATGCATTTCATAGTTATTACTTTGTAGGATGCAACAAAAACAACCATAACTCTACATCAGCCATTATAGAAGCAACATTTTGACATATCCCAATGTGTGAATGAAACGTGCAGAGAGAGCTTTTGAAGATGGAGCAGATAGGGAGGGAAAGATTGTATGTATGTGGACGAGAGAGTAGGAGACAAACCTAACCAAACAGAAAGAGAGAGGAAGAAGTTAGGTCTATGAGAAAGATGGATACATGTAATATACATGAGATGCATGTGCATTTGGATTCTGTATACGTGGAAGGAGAAGAGACAACATGTTTGATGAGAGAGATGGAAAAACATGGACGAGAGGGGAAGGATCTCGTGGGTTGAGGGATTGACAATTTTGTGTGGGGGGAGAGGGATTGGTAATTTTGTGCAAGAGACAGAGAGAGGGTGGGGGGAGGAGTCAGTCAGCCGTCATCACATCACCCTGCTTCCAAATGACCCACATTCTCTAGCGTGGTGTGGTCGCCGTCTTTGATCTGCTTGATGCCCTCTTTGAAGATTGAGGTGTTGTGCATGTTGGGGTGCAAAGAAACACAAGCGAGAGTGGTCACCGTATAACCTTGGATGGGGATGAATTGTGTTTTCGGGGGAGTGTGTGTGTGTGTGTGTGTTGTGCTGCGTGTGTGTGTGTGTGTGTGTGTCAGATATTGAGAGAAAACAAACCTAAGGATAGAAATGGGTATTCACGAAGATATTGTGCGGGCCTTGAGGTGGGCAAGGGCCGGGTGAGGGTGTCAAAATGTGCGCGTTGATGCATGTGTTGCATGTGACCGTGCGAGGGACGGACGAATCGAGAGAGATGGTTGTTGTGTTACAGATGCTCCTCTCTCTGTCTCTCTCTCTCCCTCTCTCTCAGTCTCTCTCTCTCTCTCACACACACACACAAGTAAACTAGAAGACCGTTCTCTCATGTATACACAACGTATCGGCATCTGTCTATGTCTCACTCATGCATGATCATTTGGACATTCACACCTCTCTATGTCTGTATCACACGCTCACCGTCTCCACATTGCCCTTCCGCCACAACACACATATGGACACATACACACGTTCTCTCTCAGTCACACACACAAAATTAGTATTAAAAAACTAGGGCGCACCTAAAACATCCAAATCCAAATAAACATGAACTGGAGCTAAATTCAAATATAAGGAAATATTGCAGCGTCAAGAACTTTCACAGGAAAAAAAAGTTGAGTAATACTCGAGGATTGTTTTCACACACACAAAAAGGTTCGGTGGATGTCCTTCGAGCGCGACATGGTGACACACCGTTCGATCAACCGCGCGGACGCGGTTCACGCACTTGCACAAGATTCCGTATCGTGGCTGTGGTACTAACTAATAAAAGCGCTGCCTAAGTCTAATGTTTACGTGTACTAGTACGGTTTTCTTTTAAGTTTCACGAACCTTATATATAAAACTAAAGTAAGCTCCCACACACGCACTCATCAATATGCCGCCGCCGATGTTACGCATGCCGGCGCCCGCCTGCTCCGGCCAACAATTTCTCGCCCATCACCGCCGTGTCACCGCCATTCCTGTGCCATGAAGCCGAAGGCTCGCCCGCTCACGTCGTCTGCAGTCCCTCCTCGCGATGTCGCCGCGCTGCCAAGCACGCGAGCAGCTGGTGGAGCCGCGTCTATGCACGCAGTGTACGAAGAGGAGGACGAGCACGTGCTCTAGCACGCCGGCGAGGAGGAACTAGCATGTCATTGTCGTCTCCGCCCGCGCGGAGGAGGCGCGCATGGTGGCTGACGCGGTGGAAGCCGGTCGCGCGCGCGTCGAGCCCGCAAACTGGGTGCGGACGTGGAATCTGCCTTCGAGACCTTGAATGCCACGTGGATCCTGCAATCTGAAGGAGCAATTTGGGTCAGTCGACTCATGTGAGCCGTTTGATGCAACATGGATGGCTAGAAGGGCTTCTTCCACCTCTTCTGCCGTCTTCTTCCTTCGCTCTGTCGAACTTCTTTCACAAATCGACTAACCCAAATTATACTACTAGTACGAACGTATTAAGTACAGTAGGAACATGAAGATACGAGCACTAGTACCAACTGCAAGAAGAACAGTAGTGAGACATAGTACTAGTACTACTGTACGTACTAAAGAGTTCAAATAACGAGAAAGAACATAAACATAGTTCTGCTGGGGCCTCAACACAACACACCCTTGAAAATAAACTAAGCAACTAGTCCGCTTGACACTGCAGTAGAACCAGCATGAGCGACGGCACTGCCACCTACTCGGAGTCCGAGTCCACGTCCTCGACTTCGTCCTTGTCCCTCTTCCTCTTCCTCTTCGCCGACGCTTCTTTGCTTGAACCGGACACTGGGCTCTGCTTCTTCATCCAACCCTTGTAGATATTTAAACAAAGATATCATCCATTGCTACGTACAGGATGTGATCTTCATCTAATGTCTTCGACTCCCATGCATGATGAAACTCGTGATGAGGTTTCTTCAGTTTAGCGTATGAAGGATCAATCATGGCTGCTGCCAGGGTCAGCATTGAAGGTTGAGAGGAGGACACCAGCTTGCCTTCTGGAGATCGAAGGGCTGGCCTACAACGAGACCTATCCGACGCATGACATCCCTGTCGTTCTTAAAGCCTACAGTAACGCATTTCACTCTTTGGTCCTTGAGGAAGTTCTTAAAATCCTGGCACTCAACGTCGGCATGGCATATGTGGTAGACCAAGCAAACATTATGTATGCAAACCTGTATCACGGCGGGCTTCTTCCTCTCTTCATCCTTTAGATCCTTCTCTCGTCCTAGGACTGTGGTGTACTCAACATCTAGCCCAGCGACCCACTCATCCGTTGAACTGTTGAACATGCGTAGGAAGCGAGCAAGCCATGCTTTCACCGTCTCGGATCCACGTGTGTAGATGACGATGAACTGATCGCCGGTGAAGGCTCTAACCTGGTACTCAGGGGCAACCATGGAGATTTGGGAGGCCAGGGATTTTGGAGGAGGGTTAGGAGAAGTTGAACTGTTGTACCCCGCAAAAAAACTAGGAGCGAACTAATGTGAAAGGACGGGACGACTGGGAGCGAACTGTTGTAAGGTAGAAGATGGCAACGAGTAGGGCGTGCGAATAGTGTGGTGTTGCTGGCTTGCCCGGTGGATAAACGGCTGCAAGCCCCCAAAGAGTTCTCGAGAACTATGCGGGACCCACTAGATGTCATGTCTACTAGACCCATATCGTAGGCCTGACGGTCTAGCTTCTGCCTGTTTGCATGCCATGCCGGCGCGTGGATGTAACTTCACTTAATTCCGTCAAATGTCGCGCCTCCCACGACCTTCGCCTCCCTTGCGCGGTCGAGCTCTTTGAGACTTTGACCGGCTATAAATGAGCAATTTTTTTTGCCTTTTTTTAGACAAGCATTTTTTGTCTACTCCGCATGCATGATACTCCCTCTAGTCCTTTTTACTCCCGTCAACCGTTTGCAAAGTGTTTGACCAAATTTATACTTTTTTTTGAACACCACCTTATATTAATTAACCAGCCACACCAGTACACTCATTCGATACAATATTCACCACACAGGGCAGTACGTTATTTACAAGAATACCATCTAATCTATTGTCAAAGATATACTTAGCGATTAAATGTGCCACCTTATTGGCCGGATGGTTAATCTTTGACAATTGAAGATTGTTGATCAACTTCGAGATGCTCAACACTTTCATCTTCAGGTCACGCATAGCAGACCTGTCATAGTACCCCGATGCAAGAGACGCTGCCACAAAAGCGTAATCAGTCTCTAAAATTACAGGATTATGAAGAGAAATAACTATGTAGAGACCAGCAATGCAAGCCCTAAGCTCCGCTTCCTCCATGCTTTGACAGGCATCAATGAAATCCCACGACCAAATTTATACTAAAAATATCAATATCTACAATACTGATTATAATGAGTATAAGAACTACGTTTTATAATGAGTGTAAAAATATTGATTTGACATTGTCAATGTTGACACATTTTTCTATAAGTCTGGTGAAAGTAGAGGTACATTGACTTCAGACAAAACTTAAATGCACAATGCAGACTAGTTCCTCCGTCCAGGTGCGTGCCATGTCCTATCTTGTCATCACAACAAGGTTAGCTATTAGAGTACCACTACATCCCTTCTAATTTAAAGGGCTCGATTGAAAATTTTCACCTACTCTTAGCAAGATAGTAGAGGCAGTGGAATAGTTTTTTAAGTCTGCAAAAGTACTCAACTAGTGTTGTCGTTCTTCACAAAAAAATGTGTTTACCTATGCATGCATGAACACTAGTTACTCTAAACCCCCCTCTCTTCTTTAATTCTTTGCCACATCAGCATGTTTGCTATTCCCGTGTGCATGATACCAGCTAAGATACCACCATTATGGCCAGCCTTAATCATCTCATGCAATAATTTAGTGCACCTTGAAATATGAACATGTGTGGGGCGTGTATGTTTTTCATGACTTGAGACTATACCTAGCCCGGTATGCAAGATGACTTATTATGCACTGTTCCCCATACCTGCAGGAAGCCCGTTCGTCTCCAAATCTTTTCCTCTCCATGTGTGGAAACAATATGCCTGCCAAACTCTCCTTCTCCCTTCGGCGACCCCACCACTCCACCCCGTGTGAAAAAATCTGCATGCATGACTCTCCTCCCCTCACGCTCGTCCAATCTGTTGTGACAAGCAATATTTCCACCCCTTCGCTCCCCCGTAATTTACTCCAACAAATATGCCCATGCAGCTGTTACTTAACTGCAGGTGCATTGGGTCACTGACATATGGGCCCAATAGGGGTCTGGCCCACATGTCAGTGACGCAACTGGACATGCAGTTAAGTCAGTGCAGCTCAGTCCATATCTTACGTAGGTGTGCCATTGCTCGCTATAAATTCTGTGCCTCCCACGACATCGCTATCTCCTCCCCCTCACGTTCACGTTCATCGCTATCTCCTCCCCCTCCCTCTCACGTCGACCACCATGGCATCGCCCCTCCCAAGCCTTAGGAGCCCCTCGCTACACCGTGTGGATGGTCACGCGTCACCGTTCCGTTCCTCGCCGCCACTAGTCGAGGAGGACGCGTCGGTGTTCCGCTCCTCGCCGCTACGCGACGCGTCGCCGTCCCGTTACTCGCCGCCACTAGTCGACGAGGACGCGTCGGTGTTCCGCTCCTCGCCACGACGCGTCTCCATTTCATTCCCCGCCGCCACTAGTCGAGGAGGACGCGTCGGCGTTCCGCTCCTCGCTGCGACGCGTCGAGGTGCACGCGTCGGCGTTCCCAATCTCGCCAGCACGCGCGCCGGAGGATGTGTCGGCTCCCCGCTACGAGGAGAATGCCGCGCTGCCCGCTGAGCCCCCCCCCCCCAGCCTTGAGGAGCTTTGGAAACAAATGGATGTCGCCTTGTGGGAGGCTTTGCCTCCAGCAGAGCGTGCCAAAATAGAGGCGGAGAAGAAGGCCGAGGAAGAGAAGTGCACCACGGAACAAGCTGCCTGGGAGGCCTATGTCGCGTCCGGGAGAGTCAGGCAATTGGCTCTTTGGCAGAAGGCTCGTGCGAGGGCCGTGAGGGTGGCGGAGGACGCCCGTGCCGACGCCCTGAGTGCAGTCGGGCCCAAGCGCCTCATCTACACTTGGCGGTACGTGGACCGGGTGCACGCTTCCAGCAAGGAGGAGTACCTGTTGGCGCCGGATCACCACACTGGTGAGATCGCGCTCGCCCGCCGGCAAGCCGCCAATCAGCACCTCGCGAGTTGCGAGGATGAGGAAGAGGCATTGTGTCGGCACGCTGGGAAATGGCCGCGCACCAGGGCACTCGTGGTGCATCGCAATCGCTCCGGCGAGCGCCGTGGCTTTTAGGAGGAGTATAATTTTTGTTTCGTAAGGCGATCTCATTAGTTTTGGGACGCAAATGATAAATCCCGGACGTTCAGGAATTTTTAGCGTCCTTAATTAAGTATGTAAAAGGGAAAGTTTGTAAACCTTGTGTATTCATACGCATTTTGCAAGTGCATGCATATAGCACAAACTTTACTATATACTATCGCACTACACGTCTCTCTCGATATATGCTTGCAGACTGTGCTACTCCCTCCGTCCAGGTCAATAAGTCATCTTTGGTTGTGCACCGTGACTAAGAAGGAGGAAAGACTTATACACCTAGACGGAGGGAGTACTACTATTACTTATGTAAGTATGTGCAAATGCACGTTTTAACATTACGATGCAGTTTTTGTAAAAGTAAAAAAACAGCACTAGTCAAGCTTGTGAAACGATCAATCCAAAACAAATGCAAAAATGCTCGTTTGATTATTTACTTTTATCTTCCTTCTCTGTGGTTATTTCTCTGTCGAACTTTGTACGGAGTATCTCACTGGTTGGAAAGGCATGCAAATTCCCAAACCGCTTCCTACACCCTGTATCGAATTTTTTGCCTAACAAGTTGTGTCGTGCAATTGGAATTCCAACTTGAGTACTACTACTAGTAGGAGTACCAGGTGCCAGTTCTTTTAGGCTTCTAGATTAGTAATCCCATAACTACTACCTCCGTCCTAGTTTATTGGTCCCCATTGTAATCTGTGTCAAATTTTGATCATAAATTTAACTAATGAAATGTTAGTGCATGTCACATGCACTACTCCATCCGTCTACGTGAGTAAATCATCTTAGGCTGTGCACCGTAACCAAGGAGGAGGAGAAAATGAGAAACGTTAATGTTTATTTGCTAATTAATAGTATTGGCTGCAATGAACTAACCACTGCATGTCGTGTTTGATATCTCAAGTCATTAAAAGCATGCACACTCTTTATCTCTTATTGGTTGATATGTCAAGAAACAAGAAACGAGGTAGAAGTTAATGCACCGTGCCTAAGTGTTTTGGGATTATTTGTCTTTCGTAAGACGACTTACACACCTAGACGGAGGGATTACAATGGTGAGGAATAAACCAGTTAAATCTTTGGTCAAAATTTAGCACAAATTACAATGGTGAGGAATAAACCAGGACGGAGTAGTAGTTTAGAAGCCCAAATAAATGAGTGAGGCGCCTTATTGTTACTCTCCACTGTGACTAGTCTTGTGGGAAAAGCTGGGGAAGCCTCCAAAAGAACTGGCCCTAGGAGTAGTAGCTAGGGATCGAGTGTGCGAGATGAACCGGAGAAAGTAAATGCAGAGAGATGAAATGCAAAAAAGATGAAGGGATGTGATGGTTGCTTGTCCGTTTATTTTACCAGGCCACTTATTATTGGGAGTGGTTGGGTTTTGTGATATGATGGCTTTACTGCCGTGCCACGAGCAGGGTGACAGGTGAGACTCCCGTACAGCGCCGCCCTCTACACTTGTACTACATCGGTCATGGTTTATTAGTCCCCCATTGAATTTGACTAAATAATTTAACTGACAAAATGTTACTGCATGTCAACAAAAACTATATCATTGGATTCGTATTTGAACATAGTTTTGAATGATATAATTTTAGGTGACATGCATCAGCATTTGTCGTACTATATATAATGTTAGTTCAATTTTTGGTCGTACTAATCTATAGTAGTAAGGTGCCCGTGCGTTGCACCAAAGAGTGAAATGCATTGATCGAGGAGTTGTTTATTTTGACAAAGGATGTGGGGGTCATCTCATGTGTAACGTGTATCGATAGGTTTCTTCGGATATTATTTCATCTCTAGAGATCACAAACATCCGGGTGAGATAGATAAAAAGGTATCTTTTGCAAACAAAAACGTTCAACTGTTCAACCTGCATCCAAAACTTGTGAAGAAATAACACTTATTGTGCTTTGCAAGAAATGATCTTTAAGAATTAGTTTTTGAGTATCGATTGTTATACATGTTGGCTACAGACGACATGGCACTTTCTTATAGTCAACAGTTGGCTATACTATTAAGTAATATTAACCATGCCCTTATACACCTAGACGGAGGGATTAAATCAGGATGACTTGCAAGCGGGCAGAGGAGATGTAAGAAATGGTTCATCGTAAGTCTTTCACCAGTACTGTAGTAAAAATTCATACATGGAAGATTCTAGACTAAACCATAAACGGATACACTTTTGTTCGTGCGCGATACTCCAATAGAGAAAGATCATGCATGGAAGTCTCCACATGCTTAGACAGTGGATTACATTGAGCGAGGACTAATGATCAACATTTAACTTGATAAAGCGTATGTCCAAGTGAACCTCCTTGGAGTCCCCGTGCACCGCGTCGGCGGGTAAAGGATGCCATGGGTTTTCCAAGTCCACATTGGTGGGATAGTCCCAGCTCCCCAGAGTCCAAGTCCATTCGATGAGGCTGGTGTCGCCGCCCACGCGACCCGGAGGGGTAGTAACACTGACCACGCACCCGTACATCGGCCTCATGTCAGTGTCAGCGTCAGCGGCGTCGCCCATGACGCACATTACAGAGACGGGGCGGCGGCCTGCGCGGGCCTCACCGGTGCCCATGATCAAGAGGAAGACACTGCCGTCCTCCTCCGAGACTAGCAGGCGGTTGTGATCCTCCAGCGACTCCGGCATGGTGAACGGGTAGCACGTCTCGTACTTGATGTTCTCCACCAAGGGCCAGCAGTGACCGTTTCACGCATCCGTGAGGTGATGCACCATGTTCGCCGGCAAGCCACAAAATGGCATCGGGCACTCATAGCAGTGGACGAAGGGCTCCTTGGAGGCATCGACCAGGCCGTCCACGAAATGGGAGTGGCTGTAGGGGACGTTGCGCCAGTTGAATATATGAGCAAGTTACTACGATATTTAATACGAATAAGCACAAAATAAATCATGAATTCTACCACGATTTCGAACAGGAAGGACAGAAACACATACGGTGCAACGGGAGCAGCACCGTTGGCGTTGAGGTTGTCGCCCATGTCCAAACACCACGTAGACACGGTCTTTGAGCACGGTTCGTAGTCGTTCCTCGCTCGGGCATTGAAGTTTGTAACTATTTTAG
Source organism: Triticum aestivum (assembly GCF_018294505.1). Taxonomy (NCBI): domain Eukaryota; kingdom Viridiplantae; phylum Streptophyta; class Magnoliopsida; order Poales; family Poaceae; genus Triticum; species Triticum aestivum. The sequence goes on along the minus strand of NC_057800.1, from coordinate 514,640,200 downwards.
TTTAGAATATACTACTCCTCTGGTGCTAGTAGTAGAGCAGAGTCCTACTCTACTACTCTACTCAAGCAAGTTAGGGCATAGCACTGTAGGGAGTACCAGTATTGTGATCACTCAAGCAAGTTGTCTAGCATCGACATGACCCTACGCTGCTGGTATGTGTCTCATATGTCAAGCGGCATGTTGTAGTCATCATCACCTGTCCACTTCCCGCAGCACATATTCGCTTCTCCATCTTTGTCCTCACATAGTCTCGTCCAATCTTCCATCCCCGCTAAGGCGCCTCCCCCCTCGTCCGAAACCCAAGCACTAACAATGGCAAAATCGAGTAGCATCCGCCGAAAGAGTGGCTGGAATTCGCTCCCCACAGAGGTAATCAAGCTCATTGTTTCGCGTGTGGACAATCTCAGTACCATGCCGCTCGCTGTGTGCTCATCGGGGCTGTATTGTTTACTCAAAGCCCTCAGGCCGGAGCTTTTTAAGCCAGCTCCTTGCTTGCTGATGCCGCCTGATCTTCATAAACGGCGTGTCACGCAGCATAACAATCATAGGGTGGTGAGCATCAACCCCCTTGACTGCGATCCGATCCCCGTCGGCCTCAACTACTTTAACTGTATGTACTGGGTCGGCATGAACACGTCTTGGATGGTGCTCGTCGACGATCGCGATAGCTGGATGCTCGTGGAGGTCTACACCCGGCGATTGATCCCCCTTCCTTCGATTAACACTGCACTGCTTTGGCACCATGGCCCAGAATACTCGGAATCTTACAGTAGCCAACATGATACCAAGTTTGATTTGCTCAAGGTTGTAATCTGCCAAGTGCCCACAAGATCTGTGAATTATAAAGAGTTCAGGCTAATTGCATTCTTCAACTGCGGTCTCGCCTATCTGACAGGTCACTGCGGTAAGTGGATAAATCTGCACGTCCATCGCAGGATCATATATCCTCCATGGTTTTCTGATGCCATTGAACACAAGGGCTTCATTTACGCTGTCGACTCCTTCTACGGCTGGACGTATTGCTGGCCTACTCCAGTCGTCGCTACAAACGGCTATTACAGCAGTATGTTACTTTCCTATGATATCATGATGGCTTGCTTATATTACTCTCAACATTTGCCGAAAAAATATTCATGCTCATAACATGTTGTTCTTAAGATTGACTAAATCAAGAGCCCTTTTTTATTTGACTCCAACTTGATATGGTGTTGTAGACCGCCTGGTGTCCCTACCCTTCCTAATCCCAGAACCTTTCAAAGAAAAGTGGCATGGCAGTTGCAGGTGGTTCCTGGCTCGATCAGACGATGGCGAAAGATTGATGTCGTTCGCACGTACTGGCGTGTTGTTTCGCGGAATACAATCATAGTCACTGCACGGTCTTTGAGCAGGATCCCAGCTTCTCTGGGCCTTCAAGAATTTTTGACTGGAGGCTGGTAAGTAGCCTTGGTACACACTCTTTGTTTGTCAGACTGAATTATCCGATTAACCAGGAGATAACCGACTGCATGGATCATGATGGCAGCGCGGTTTCGTTCATCAGGCAAAACTGTGTGTACACAGCATACCATGCGTCTCTGCATGCACCATACCCTGATATGTGCCGCCATGCTCTGCAGCCCAAAGTAGGAGAGAGGGTCGCAAGTATCAGACTTCGACCTGCTGGCTGGAGTTTCGCCCATCAGGCACCCATCTGGTTCAAGTCATCAGCCAATCTCCACAGCTTAATAAATAGTAACGTCTAACTGAGCCAGTTAGTTAGATGCGTACACTTGGTGTAGTAGGATCTTTATTTAGTTTGATGCATACACTTGTTCTTTTTTGGTAGCCCTTTTGTAACGATGGCTTATGTTTGGTTTGGAAGAGAGAGGTGCGTCTTCCCTCTTCTGGCCTACTTACTACTTCTGTTGCACCCCCAGCCCTGGTTGCTGCTGTTGCTGTTTTCAATGTACAATCAGTAGTATATTTCGTCTCTTGGTTGAATAAATGTGTTGCTAGAATGACAAACACAATGTTTTGGAAGTCATTGCACGGTTCGATCCTTTAGTGCCCCGTACCGTACGTAGCGCATAGTATTTTTCATACGGAACACATTTTCCACTTGTTGATAACACGCAGCCCACTGATGAAGACCCAATAGAGAAGCCCATAATTAACTGGAAGGGAGGCTCTCACATGAAGCCGGCCCAGGTACATGCTCATGGTCCCCTAAACATAAATAAGTAAATAAATAAATAAAGCTAAATGCTCATGCACCAGTTCTTTGGGAAAATAGGTAGCCCAATATTTCTTTTTGAAGAATACCCAAGCTAGGCCTATTTTTTTCTCTGAATTACTAGGCTGCAAATCTTTCAAGACGAGGAGGGATGCATTCCGGCCTGGCTTAAGAGTATGGTTAATGTCTGTTAAAAGTAATATCAAAAGGGGTAGAAAATTCCAAAAAAATTATAGCAAATGGGATATAAGTTTCTTTTTTTGTTTTTGTTCTTCACTGATATCTTATACGTATTTCATTGGATTTAACATGACATAGTACTAATTTATTTTTAAATTTGTTTTAGTATGGCTATTAATTTTTGGATTAAGAATATTTCATTCCCCAGCAAAAATTTGTGAATTTTCAAAAATTCCCACATATTTAGTTAATTTTTTGACCCTAGTACTGACCAGAAAATGGCCAGCAATTCTAAAAATGGAAAACAGACTGCAATAAATTCCATACGAATTAGAAAATGAGTAAAAGTTATAAAAATAATAGCAAATGGGCTGGACACGCCACAGATTTCGAGGCTGACTTGTTTACGCAAGGCTTTGTCAGTGAACACATGATTCTAGCAGTAGTGACTGTTGGATGTCCATCCAACGGCCGATGTGCTTATTCAATCTCTAATCTTCCTGCTCCAGCCGCCTAAACTAGCGCTGGTGGGACTGCCTCCTCCCTCCTCTTGTGGCCCGCTGTGATGTCGCGCAGGCTTCCCCGGCCCACCCTACTCCCTCCGCTGGCCTGGCCGCACGCAATCAACTTCATCCTTATTATGCCAAAAAATTGATTCCTCCCACTGACATCTAGGGCGCACCAGTTGGGAGGCTGACCTGTGGGCCTACTAAGTTGACGCGTACGCACGGCTTGTCAACTTAGTCAAGAAACGATTCTAGCAGCAGTAACCGTTGGATTTGAATCGAACGGTCCTGCTGCTTCTTCAATCGCTACTCTTCTTGCACCAGCCGCCCAAACCAGCGCCAGGGAGATCGCCTGCTCCTGCCTCCAGTGGCCGGCTGTGCTGCCATTGAGGCCTCATCGCCCCTACTACTCCCACCGCTAGCCAGGCCCTGCGGCGACGGCAGCCTCACACCACAGCCTAACCAGTGAACCCTCGTACTCCTCTCCGCGTCGGCATCCACTGCCGCATCTTCCCCGGCTCTACGTCATCCCCTTCCTAGGCCTCGCCGTCGTCCATCGCCTTGGTGCTCTCGGCGCGGCGTGGTCAACGTGGTCAACGGCCTTCCATCGGAAGAGTACTGTATGTGGAGAGGCCGACAGCTGGGTCCACGGCCACAGCCCAGTTTTTTGTGATTTGCCAAGTAAGTCGCTTTGTCAGGCCTGTTGGGCTGCAAATCATTCAAGACGTGGAGAGCTTTCATTCGGCTGGCCGAGAAAATGGCCCATCAGTAATGAGAAATGGGTTGTACATTTTTAAAACACATCAAACCGGCAATTAGTTTAAAATATCTTTTTTTTCATTTCGAGATTCTAAATTACATTAATTTTTATGCGTGGAGAATTTGTTGGGTTTTATATTCATATAAATTTATTTTTAAAATCAGTTTGAATGTGAGTCGAAATTTCGGGATTGAAAACAGTTCGGACCGCACCGAAATATGCAAAATTTCATATAATTTTTTAACCGTGGCCACAATATGGGTTGTAATGCTAACAAAAAGAATATGGGCTCCAAAAAAAACCTTAATAATTAGCAAATGGGATGTAAATTATTAGAAATAATGGCAGATGGGATGTATGCTATTTTCCACAGATTTGAGGCTTTCCAAAAAAAGGTTGATGCGCAAGCAGTGACTGTTGGATGGTCATCCAACGGCCGTCATGCTTCTTCAATCTCTGCTCTTCCTGCTCCAGCCGCTCAAACAAGCACCGGCGGACTGCCTGCTCCCTCCTCCCCGCGGCCGGCTCTGCTGCCGCGCAGGCCTCGCCGCCCCACCATACTCCCATCGCTGGCCTAGCCATCCCTCTACTCACCCACACCTGTTGTTATTCTCCGGTGATGGCAGATGAACCAGTAAACCCTCATACAGTCGTACTCCCCTCCGCGTGGGAAACAACTGCCGAGTCTTCCCTGCCTCCGTGTCGTTCCCTTCCTAGGCCTCACCGTCGTCCACCGCCCTGGTGCTCTCAGTGCGGCCTGGTCAACGTGGTCAACGACCGACATGCATCTGAAGTGGACTGTACATGGAGAGGCCGACAGCTGGGTCCACGGCCGCACGGAAGGAAATGCCTCCTTATTACGCTCAAAACAATGATTCCTCCACCTGACATCAGGGAACCACCGAAAGGGCCTCTGTATTTCGCAAAAAAAAAAACGTTACCGCCGTTGACAGCTCGGACCCACTAGCTATATATTCGCACACAAGGAAGTGCCTCCTTATTACCTTATTACACACAAAAAAATGAATACTCCCCCTGTTAGCTGGGACCCAGTATAGTGGCAGGCTGACTTGTAGGCCTACTAAGTAGACGGGGATGGAGGGCTTTGTCAACTTAGTCAATATGCACGATTCTAGCTCCAGTGACCGTACGATGTCCATCCAACGTCCGTAGTGCTTCTTCAACCTTTGGTCTTCTTGCTCCAGCCGCCCAAACCAGCGCCGGTCGTGCCTCATGCTCCTGCCTCCCGTGGCCGGCTGCGATGCGGTGGAGGCCTCACCGCCCCCTACTACTCCCACCGCTGGCTAGTCCATCCCTCTACTCACCCACACCCCCTGTTATTCTGTAGCGACGACAGCCTCACACCGCAGCGAACCAGTGAACCCTCGTACTCCTCTACACATGGGCATCCACTGTCGTGTCTTCCTCGGCTCCATGTCGTCCCCTTCCTAGGCCTCGCCGTCGTCCACCGCCCTGGTGCTCTTGGCGCGGCGTGGTCAACGTGGTCAAGGAACGGCTTCCATCGGACATGGACTGTACATGGAGAGGCTGACAGCTGGGTCCATGGCCGCAGCAAGGAAGTGCCTCCTTATTACGTGCAAAATAATTATTCCTCCACCTGACAGCGGGGACCCACCAGATGGGCCACCGTATTTCATGAAAAAATGTTTCCCCGCTGACTGTTGGGACCCACCAGCTACATCTTCGCACGCAAGGAAGTGCCTGACAGTCGGGACCCACCTGGTCGAAGCGTACGTAGCATTGCCATTCTGGTCGCGAATGTGTACATACATATATACTGGTGGATGTAAAGGCACGCACGTGTCATAGTGGAGGCACGCACATTGCATGTACACGTACGTACAACAGCAAGGGTGCAAGAAATAAAATACGACCACGTATGTGTACATACGGGCGAGGTCTCGAACGCCTACTCGCGCATACGTTCGGCCATGGCTCGTGTACATGGCTGGGTTGGAACGGAGAAACATCGTCGTCGTCGTGTTCATGGGGAGGCAACGGAATGCATCGTGTTCATCGGGAGGCAACAGAATGCGTCGTGTTCATGGGGAGGCAACGGAATGCGTCGTGTTCATCGGGAGGCAACGGAACGCGTGGGAGCCAACCGGCTGGGTCAGAACGGAATGCGTGGTCGTGTTCATCAGGAGGGCTTGGATGGAACAGGCGATGGAAACGAGGCCTGGCGTACCGCAAAACGGAGGAAACAGACTCCTACGTTCAGAACGCGGTCCTGTTGATCGGGAGGGGTGTGGCGTACCACAAAACGGAGGAAACGGACCTCCTACGGTCAAAACGAGGGTCCTGTTGATCAGGAGGGGTGTGGCGTACCGCAAAACGGACGAAACAAGCCTCCTACGGTCAAAACGGGGGTCCTATTGATCGGGAAGGGGTGTGGCGTACCACAAAACGGTCGATATGGAACTCCTACGGTCGAAACGGGGGTCCTGTTCATCGAGAGGGGTGTGGCGTACTGCAAAACAAGACTCCACGGGATAATGTTCATCTCCACCGTCGACCTCCTCCAGCCTCCACGGGCTACCGTCGACCTCCTCCAGCCTCCACGGGCTCATGTTCATCCAGCCTCCACCGTACGCTACTCCACCGGCTACTGTTCAACCACCCCTCCACGGGAACCCCTCCACCGTCTACTGTTCATCCAGCCCTCCACAACACGGGATCCTGTTCAACCACCCCTCCATGGGCACCCCTCCACCGTCTACTGTTCATCCAGCCCTCCACAACACGGGGTCCTGTTCATCCAGAGGCAACGCAACTGCTCACTGTTCATCCAACCTCCCCCCTCCGGCAACGCTCACTGTTCATCGAATCGATCGGCTTTAGTTAGCAGCAGTAGCGAAGGAATCGCTCGATCGGGTTCAGTTAACAGCCATCGGTTGATCGCTCGGGTTCAGTAACACGTAGTCTGCAGTGCAATCGCTCGGGTTCAGTTAGAGCCAACGCCTCACACACACGCGCGTACGTGTATGAGAGAAACACGCATCGCTTGGCCCCGACCTCCCACCGTAACCGGGAACTCCCCAAAATTTTCCTCCCCCTCGCTTCTACCATGGTTTTTTCCGTCATGGACGGCCCAAAGAATGTCATGCAGCTGCGTCTCCGGCCCGCCCAGGACGAAAAGCCCATTTTCTGTCATGATTTTTTGTCATAGAAGTAGGAGCCCACCACATCTATGATGATACCGGATTTTGTCAAAATTATCGTCATAGAAGTGTCATATGTATGACAGAAAAAAAAATCGTTCGGCCCAAAATGTCACGGATGTGTCTTTTTTTGTAGTGATTCTTAAACATATGTACCTGTGAATCGAATAATGCATTGGTTGTTTGAACATGATGATATGAATAAAGCTATAGCCTACTTTAAAGTTTAAATTAGGTACAATTTTAAATAGCAGAAATTAAATTAGGGCGAAATTACATTGTGCGGGTCATTACGGCACACACGGTTGGTAAAACACAAACGTTTGCGATATACACCATAATCTGAGACGGTTGACAGAGAGGAAACGTGTGCAAGCATGCACACAGTTGCCGTTTGCAAAGCGTGTGTGATGTCAGACACTATCACATACGGTGTAGGAAAACCAAATGTGTGTGATTGTCTACCTATCGTACATGGTTTATAATCATGAACTATTTGTGATGTGCCAGGCATCGTAAAACTCCCGTGCCTAGAATCTACCTGGAAAACTCTTGTGCCTGGAATCTGCCTGGCTTTAGGAAGAACCACAAAACTCCGACTGCGATAGCAACATGAGCACAAATGAGTAGCAAGGATGAAGCATTTGGGATATTCGAGATATCGGAAACAGTTGTATAGGGACAACTATATGCATCAAGGCTCCCTATCCCCGACTGTTTCTGGGTCGTGCAGGAAGGACCCCCCTATCGCCCACACTCACTTGGCGACGGTTCCAAATGTCGTCACGGAAAGGGGTTAAAAAGCATTTGTTTAGGACCGACGCGCACTATTGGGGTTTATCCTTTATGCGTCTTATTTTTCTTAGAACGACGGTAGCATTATAAGATGGTCCATTCACTTAATTTCAGGATAAAGTGTTCTCCTCGAGTATGCACCATTGCTAAAGTTCATCATTCTGAAGCACCTCGTGGTGATCGGGTGTGATAGACTCTACGTTCACATACAACGGGTGTAAGCCAGTTTTGCACATGCAGAATACTTGGGTTGAACTTGTCGAGCCTAGCATGTACAGACATGGTCTCGGAACACTAGAGACCGAAAGGTCGAACATGAGTCATATAGTTACATTGTTTCCTCTCAGAACCACGAGCCTTCTAGTGAGTTGCTCCGGTTTGTGAGGGGTGTGTGTCCAAACTTTTGTCAAACAGGCCAATTTTTTTACCACATCATCTTGGTAGCATGATAGTACATCAAGCAAGGTTTCATGTTCTTTTGATCAATTTTTTTTTTGGAATTTAAATGCCATGGCACTCAATGCATGTGTCCATGCTGTGAGACCAATATGTTTGAAAATTCCTTCTAATTTATTGCACATTGAATTAATTAACTCGCACACAAGTACACAAATAAGATTTTTCAAACCATTATGGTTAGCTGTTGCACATACATGTAGTTCAAATTTGAATTACAGACACTAAATGGCAAGAAAATCAATTAAATGTCTTTAAAAGGTCAAATGACCCCTGAAATTTTCCACAATTTCACATGAAAATTGTATAAGTGCACGTTAAATGTATAAATAATTTGAAGGCCGTAAGGGGAAGCTATCTCCCGTTCGTCATCAAACATGCATTGTTCCCTCTCGGAAACACGAGCCTTCTAGTGAGTTGCTTCGGTTTGTGAGGGGTGTTTGTCCAAACTTTCGTCAAACATGCCAAAAATTTTACCACATCATCTTGTTGGCATGACATTACATCAAGCAAGGTTTCATGTGTTTCTGATCCTTCTTTTAATTTTTTGAAATTTAAATGCCATGGCACTCCATGCTTAATTGTGTCATAGCCGTTAGACCGATATGTTTGAAAATTCCTTCCAATTTACTTGACATGGAATTAAATCGTACACAAGTACACAACATATGACTTTTCAAACCGTTATGGTTAGCTGTTGCATGTACATGTAGTTCAAATTTGAATTACGGTCATTAAATGGCTAAAAGCCACTTAAATGTCTTAAAAGGTCAAATGACCCCTGAAATTTTCCAAAATTTGACATGACAGTTGTATTAGTACTACAAAAAATTTCGTACATTTAAAACACCATTCGTTGCCACTTTACATCAAATTCATTTCTCATAGCTAATAAAAAATATCCGAAACATCACACACAATTTGTTTGTAGGAACTGTTTGTGATGAAAATTTCTGGGTCTATTTAGGTCTTCCTCTTTAAGCTTCGTCGGCTCGTCTGCTCCAGTTCCGGCAACCCCCGAATCCACGAATCCCAATCCCCATTCTCGTGCCCCCTTCTTGCAAAGATGATGTCGTGGAAACGCTTCATGAAGGCCCGTACGATGGCCGCGTCCTCCCCGAGCGCCGCCGCTTGCGCTGAGAGCGCGTCTGCCTATGCAGAAAGTGTCGCCGCATCCGCATTGAGCATGGCCGCATCTGCCGAGAGGGCGTTTGCGGCAGCCGACAGGGCAGCTGCAGCAGCCGAGACGGCTCCAGCGGCTGCAGCAACAGGGGCTGCAAACGCCGAGTGCGCTCGAGCTGCCGTCCATGCCGCCGATGTCGCCCTGGCCCGGGTCAAGACCATCCATGCGAAGATCGAGGATGCACACACCAAGATACTCTAGGCCACCTTGGAATTCAGCATGCATCCCACGTACGAAAAGGCAGCGGTGGCCATGGAGCACCTGCTTCCTCATGAGATCGCCGAGCAGGAGCACGAGATGCAGGAGGTGGCGAAGATCGAGGAGCGTCAGGAGGAGGAGTTGCGCATGGCTGAGGCAGAGGTAGAGAAGAGTATGTCCGTTGATGAATGGGCGGTGGAGTACCAACACGAGCTCTGGCGCAGCCACTACTACGAGTACTACAACCTTGAGGATGGCGCCGAGGACGAGGATGAGGACGCGGTCAACTTCAGCAGGGGGGACGCGGAGTCCACCAATGGCGGCATTTCGCCAGGACAAGTCATCAACATCTCATCTCACACCGGTGATGCATAGGCCGGCGCGGCGATGGATTTGTTAAAATTATGCATACTTAGGCTTTGTTTTTAATGTTGGTCTTTTTTAGAGCAATGTTTAGGTCAAGTGGCTCTGTTTAATTACTAAAATTCCTCAATTCAGTAAGTGTGGTTTGAGTGTTGTATGATACGTCTCCATTGTATCTACTTTTCCAAACACTTTTGACCTTGTTTTGGACACTAACTTGCATGATTTGAATGGAACTAACCCGGACTATGTTGTCTTCAGTAAAATTGCCATGGTGTTATTTTTGTGCAGAAATAAAAGTCCTCGGAATGACCTGAAACTTCACGGAGAATATTTTTGGAATATATAAAAAATACTGGCGAAAGAATCTACATCGGGGGGCCCACACCCTGTCTACGAGGGTGGGGGCACGCCCCCTGCCTCGTAGGCCCCCTAATGCTCCACCGACCTCAACTCCAACTCTTTATATTCACGTTCGGGGAAAAAAATAAGAGAGAAGGATTCATTGTGTTTTACGATACGGAGCCGCCGCCAAGCCCTAATCTCTCCCGGGAGGGCTGATCTGGAGTCCGTTCGGGGCTCCGGAGAGGGGAATCCATCGCCATCGTCATCATCAACCCTCCTACATCACCAATTTCATGATGCTCACCGCTGTGTGTGAGTAATTCCATCGTATGCTTGCTGGACGGTCATGGGTTGGATGAGATTTATCATGTAATCGAGTTAGTTTTGTTAGGGTTTGATCCCTTGTATCCATTATGTTCTGAGATTGATGTTGCTATGACTTTGCTATGCTTAATGCTTGTCACTAGGGCCATGATTTCAGATCTGAACCTATTATGTTTCCATGAATATATGTGAGTTCTTGATCCTAATTTGCAAGTCAATAGTCACCTACTATGTGTTATGATCCAGTAACCCCGAAGTGACAATAATCGGGACCACTCCCGGTGATGACCATAGTTTGAGGAGTTCATGTATTCACTAAGTGTTAATGCTTTGGTCCGGTACTCTATTAAAAGGAGGCCTTAATATCCCTTATTTTCCAATTGGAACCCGCTGCCACGGGAGGGTAGGACAAAAAATGTCATGCAAGTTCTTTTCCATAAGCACGTATGACTATATTCGGAATACATGCCTACATTACATTGATGAACTGGAGCTAGTTCTGTGTCACCCTATGTTATAAGTTTTACATGAGGAATCGCGTCCGACATAATTATCCATCACTGATCCATTACCTATGAGCTTTTCACATATTGTTCTTTGCTTAGTTACTTTTCCGTTGCCACTGTTACAATCACTACAAAACCAATACTGCTACTTTTGCTACCATTACCGTTACTTCCATATTACTTTGCTACTAAATACTTTCCTACAAGTATTAAGTCTTTCAGGTGCGGTTGAATTTACAACTTAACTATTAATATTTGAGAATATTCGTTGGCTCCCCTTGTGTTGAATCAATAAATTTGGGTTGAATACTCTACCCTCAAAACCTGTTGTGATCCCCTATACTTGTGAGTTCTAGATCTTAGTGTCCTCAAGAGTGCGGTATTAGGTGATAAACAATATAACTTGGGGGCTATTGTTGCACGTAGGTTGCATGTTAATAGTTTAAGTCAAGACTTGTTTGGTGGAATTTATGCAACTCATGTAGCTAATTTTCTTGAGATACCCATACATGAGAATGATATTGAGTTACCTCCTGCTTATCTAGTTTATAATGCTATGCTTCGTCATCAGTTTGTTGAGAGGAATGAACAGTTCCTCCAATACCAACTAATCTTTGACAGACGTCGCACTATCCATGTTGCTCTCCCTGCTCCTGCTTTCTTTGACTTTCAGGCAAAAGGGAGATATGTTATAACCGGGGAGGAGGCGAATGAGTATGAGAGGAGGACGGAGGCATCTCGCCTCCAAGCTGCAGCTCATCAGGCAATAGCCGCTGTATCTCAGTACGACCCCAACTACAACTTTGTATATCCACCAGGCCAGTCATGGCCATAGACCTACTTAGGCCAAAAGCCTAAGCTTGGGGGAGTATGTATTTCTTACCGACATTACATTCATGTTCCCACACTCGTGCCAGTTGTCGGTGCTCATACTTTTTCATTGTAATATCCATGCTAGTTTATTTTCTTTTCGAGCATTCTTCTTGTGTGTTTGAAAAACCTTAATAAAAACCAAAAAATTTAGTTGTAGCTTTTAGCTAGTTTACTTTCCATGCTTGTAGTAGTAGTAATTAAAAGAAAACCCAACAAGATTTCTTGTTCTTCTTTTGCTTGTTGGGAGCTTTCCCGTGTAAATAGTTTTGTTTCTTTTCTTTTCTTTGGGGGTCGAGAGGAAAAGACCATGATCAAAATGTTGAGTGGCTCTCGTATGCATTATTGTTGATCTAACAAAGAGCCCATATTACCTTGTCTTCTCCCTTGTATTGAATGCTTGCAGATTCCAGCTTAGTCCAATGCATGTGCACTATTCTTATTATCCACACTGTTCGGTCGTGCAAGTGAAAGGGAATAATGGCGATATATGATGAACTAATTGAGATGAGAGAAGCTGGTATGAACTCGACCTATCTTGTTTTTGTAAATATGATTATTTCATCGTTCCTGATTCAGCCTATTATGAATGAAACATGTTTGCAATGACAATTAGAGATTATAGTTGCTCATGCCATGCTTAATTAGGTAGGAGTTTATAATGGTTCACCTTGCGTGCCAACGTGCTATTAAAATGGTTGTGATGTGGTATGATAGGGTGGTATCCTCCTTTGAACGATTCGAGTGGCTTGACTTGGCACATGTTCACACATGTAGTTGAAACAAAATCAATATAGCCTCCACGATATTTATGTTCATGGTGAATTATATCCTACTCATGCTTGCATTCAGTGTTGATTAATTGTAATGCATGTTCATGACTATTGTCGTTCTCTAGCTGGTCGCTTCCCGGTCTCTTTCTAGCCTTCACTTGTACTAAGCGGGCATACTGCTTGTGCATCCACTTCCATAAACCCCAAAAGTTATTCCATATGAGTCCATCATACCTTCCTATATGCGGTATCTACCTGCGGCTCCAAGTAAATTTGTGTGTGCCAAACTCTAAACCTTCAAATGAAATTCTATTTTGTATGCTCGAATCGCTCATGTATCAACTAGGGTTGTCTATATCTTGCATGCTAGGCGGGTTATTCTCAAGAGGAGTGGACTCCGCTCCTCATTCACGAGAAAATGGCTGGTAACCGGGATGCCCAGTCCCATGCTTAAATTAAAATAATTGCAAAAAAACTCCCCCAGGATTGTTGTTAGTTGGAGGCACCCGTTGTTTCGGACAAGCCATGGATTGATGTTTTTTGGTGGTAGGGGGGGTATAAACTTTACCATTCTGTTTGGGAACCGCCTATAATGTGTGTAGCATGGAAGATATCGAGATCTCTCGGTTGTTATGTTGACAATGAAAGTATACCACTCAAAATATTACTTATCTCTATTTGAAAATCGAGCTCTGGCACCTCTACAAATCCCCGCTTCCCTCTACGAAGGGCCTATCTATTTACTTTTATGTTGAGTCATCATCCTCTTATGAAAAAGCACCAGTTGGAGAGCACCGCTGTCATTGCAAGCATTATTATTAATTTACATTGAGTATGACTGTGACTGGATCTCTTTTACCATGAATTACAATGTTCAATCAGTCCTTGAGCTTCAAAGGTGCTCTGCATTTATGTTTTGTGGTCTCAGAACGGGCTAACGAGATACCATCTTGTTATATCATATTATGATTGTTTTGAGAAAGTGTTGTCATCCGAGATTTACTATTATTGCTCGCTAGTTGATTATGCCATTGATATGAGTAAACATGAGACCTAAATGTTATTGTGAATATGGTTAGTTCATAATCTTTGCTGAAAACTTGAATGCTGGCTTTACATATTTACAACAACAAGATCAAACAGAGTTTGTAGAAGTTTTTCTTTATCACTTTCAGTTTGTCAACTGAATTGCTTGAGGACACGCAAATGTTTAAGCTTGGGGGAGTTGATACGTCTCCATCATATCTACTTTTCCAAACACTTTTGACCTTGTTTTGGACTCTAACTTGCATGATTTGAATGGAACTAACCCGAACTAACGCTGTTTTCAGCAGAATTGCCATGGTGTTATTTTTGTGCAGAAATAAAAGTTCTCGGAACGACCTGAAACTTCACGGAGAATATTTTTGGAATATATAAAAAATATTGGCGAAAGAATCTACGTCAGGGGCCCACACCCTGTCCACGAGGGTGGGGGCGCGCCCACCTCCCTCGTGGGCCCCCTGATGCTCCACCGACCTCAACTCCAACTCTATATATTCACGTTCGGGGAGAAAAAAATCAGAAAGAAGGATTCATCATGTTTTACGATACGGAGCTGCCGCCAAGCCCTAATCTCTCTCGGGAGGGCTGATCTGGAGTCCGTTCGGGGCTCCGGAGAGGGGAATCCATCGCCATCATCATCATCAACCTTCCTCCATCACCAATTTCATGATGCTCACCGCCGTGTGTGAGTAATTCCATCGTAGGCTTGCTAGACGGTCATGGGTTGGATGAGATTTATCATGTAATCGAGTTAGTTTTGTTAGGGTTTGATCCCTAGTATCCATTATGTTCTGAGATTGATGTTGCTATGACTTTGCTATGCTTAATGCTTGTCACTAGGGCCTGAGTGCCATGATTTCAGATCTGAACCTATTATGTTTCCATGAATATATGTGAGTTCTTGATCCTATTTTGCAAGTCAATAGTCACCTACTATGTGTTATGATCCGGTAACCCCGAAGTTACAATAATCGGGACCACTCCCGATGATGACTATAGTTTGAGGACTTCATGTATTCACTAAGTGTTAATGCTTTGGTCCAGTACTCTATTAAAAGGAGGCCTTAATATCCCTTAGTTTCCAATAGGACCCCGCTGCCACGGGAGGGTAGGACAAAAGATTTCATGCAAGTTCTTTTCCATAAGCATGTATGACTATATTCGGAATACTTGGCTACATTACATTGATGAACTGGAGCTAGTTCTGTGTCACCCTATGTTATAACTGTTGCATGAGGAATCACATCCGACATAATTATCCATCACTGATCCATTGCCTACGAGCTTTTCACATATTGTTCTTTGCTTAGTTACTTTTCCGTTGCCGCTGTTACAATCACTACAAAGCCAATACTGTTACTTTTGCTACCATTACTGTTACTTCCATATTACTTTGCTACTAAATACTTTGCTACAGATATTAAGTCTTTCAGGTGCAGTTAAATTGACAACTCAACTGTTAATACTTGAGAATATTCTTTGGCTCCCCTTGTGTCGAATCAATAAATTTGGGTTGAATACTCTACCCTTGAAAACTGTTGCGATCCCCTATACTTGTGGGTTATCATTGTACGCTCTTTTGTGTGCCCTAATAAGCAAGCGATGTTAAATTATGCAATGACTTACCCGGGGAAATTTCCACCAAAATTTGAATTATCAAACTCATCCCATGCGTGTGAAGCAGAAGAATCATTTGCGATGCACACAAGATGAAAGTAAATGGTGTCCCGCGACACTGCGCGCAAAGTTTCCCTCCACATTTCCAAATTTTTGGCCTACCGTCAAAATATCTACCTCCGCCCCCTCCCCCCTTCCCTACCCCCTTTTCTCCCCGACCACAAGTCACATTTCCCATGTTTCCTCCTTCCTTCCTTCCTTCCTTCCTTCCTTCCTTCCTAAGCTATAGCCGCTTCCTTGCTTGCTTCCTCGCTCTCACCGTCTCGCATCCTACCGCCGGGGTCGCCATAGTCTTCTTCAATGACCTCTCCAGCGGTTCCTCCTCCCACGACGACTCCTTCACCACTAATACGTCCATTTTGCATCATGCTTTTATATTGATATTAATTGCATTATGGGCAGTTATTACACATTATATCACAATACTTATGCCTTTTCTCTCTTATTTTATAAGGTTTACATGAAGAGGGAGAATACTGGCAGCTGGAATTCTGGACTTGAGAAGGAGCAAATATTGGAGACCTATTCTGCGCAACTCCAAAAGTCCTGAAACTTCACGGAGCATGTTTTTGGAATATATAAAAATATTGGGCGAAGAAAGTACAAGAGGGCGGCCACCAGCCAGCCACAAGGGTGGAGGGCGCGCTCCCCATCCTTGTGGGCCCCCTAGCAGGCCTCCGGTGCCCATCTTTGGCTATATGGTGTGTTTTGACCTGGAAAAAATCAAAAGGAAGCTTTCGTGACAAAGCACCGCCGTCTTGAGGCAGAACCTGGGAAGAACCAATCTACGGCTCCGGTGGAGCTGTTCTGCTAGGGAAACATCCCTTGGGGAGGGGGAAATCGTCGCCATCGTCATCACCAACGATCATGTCATCGAGAGGGGGTCTATCTCCACCAACATATTCACCAGCACCATCTCCTCTCAAACCCTAGTTCATCTCTTGTATTCGATCTTGGTCCCAAAACCTCATATTGGTACCTATGGGTTGCGAGTAGTGTTGATTAATCCTTGTAGTTGATGCTAGTTGGTTTATTCGGTGGGAGATTATATTTTCAGATCCTTAATGATAATACTCCTCTGATCTTGATCATAAATATGTTTTGTGAGTAGTTATGTTTGTTCCTGAGGACATGGGAGAAGTCTTGTTATAAGTAATCATGTGAATTTGGTATTCGTTCGATATTCTGATGAGATGTATGTTGTCTCTCCTCTAGTGGTGTTATGTGAACGTCGACTACATGACACTTCACCATTATTTGTGACAAGGGGAAGGCATTGGGAAGTAATAAGTAGATGATGGGTTGCTAGAGTGACAGAATCTTAAACCCTAGTTTATGTGTTGCTTCGTAAGGGGCTGATTTGGATATATTTGTTTCATGCTATGGTTAGGTTTACCTTAATACTTCTTTCGTAGTTGTGGATGCTTGTGAGAGGGGTTAATCATAAGTGGGAGGCTTGTCCAAGGAAGGGAATCACCCAAGCACCGGTCCACCCACATATCAAATTATCAAAGTAACGAACGTGAATCATATGTGCATGATGAAAACTAACTTGACAACAATTCCCATGTGTCCTCGGGAGTACTTCGCTTTATATAAGAGTTTGTCCAGGCTTGTCCTTTTCTACAAAAAGGATTGGTCCACCTTGCTGCATGTTAGTCACTTTATTAACTTGTTACCCGTTACGCTTTATCTTATCACAAAACTATCTGTTACCGATAATTTCAGCGCTTGCAGAGAATACCTTACAGAAAACTACTTGTCATTTCCTTATGCTCCTCGTTGGGTTCGACACTCTTACTTATCGAAAGGACTACGATAGATCCCTATACTTGTGGGTAATCAAGACTCTTGTCTGGCGCCGTTGCCGGGGAGTGAAGCGCCTTTGGTAAGGAAACATTTATATAGTATGCTGAAATTTACTGTCACTTGTTAGTATGGAAAATAATCCTTTGAGGGGCTTGTACGGGGTATCTTCACCCCAACCGGAAGAGCAAAGAGTTGCTCCTCAACCTACTGCACCTACTGAAAATATTCATTATGAAATTCCTTCGGGTATGATAGAGAAACTGCTAGCTAATCCTTATGCAGGAGATGGAACATTACATCCCGATATGCCCCTAATCTATGTGGATGACGTTGGTGGATTATTTAAGCTTGCAGGTATGCCCGAGGATGTTGTCAAGAAGAGGTCTTCCCTTTATCTTTGTAGGGAAAGCCATTGACATGGTATAGGCTATTGGATGATATTGGATCATGGAACTAGAACCGGTTGAAATTATAATTTCATCGAAAGTTTTATCCAATGCATTTGGTTCATCGTGATCGGAATTATATATATAATTTTTGGCCTCATGAAGGAGAAAGTATCGCTCAAGCTTTGGGGAGGCTTAAGTCAATGTTATATTCATGCCCCAATCATGAGCTCTCAAGAGAAATTATTATTCAAAAAATTTATGCTCGGCTTTCTCATAATGATCGATCCATGCTCGATACTTCTTGTACTGGTTCCTATATGAAGAAGGATATTGAATTCAAATGGGATTTATTGGAAAGAATTAAATGCAAATCTAAAGATTGGGAACTCGACGAAGGTAAGGAGTCAGGTATAAACCTTAAGTTTGATTGTGTTAAATCTTTTATGGATATCGATGCTTTTCATGATTTTAGCGCTAAGTATGGACTTGACTCTGAGATAGTAGCTTATTTTTGCGAATCGTTTTCTACTCATGTTGAACTCCCTAAGGAGAAGTGTTTTAAATATAATCCTCCCATTGAATTTAAAGTAGTAGAACCTATTAAAGTTGAAGAAGAAACTATTACTTACAATGTTGATCCTATTTTCCTACCTCTTATATTGAGAAACCACCATTTCCTGTTAGAATAAAGGATCATTGCTAAAGCTTCAACTGTGGTTCGTAATAGTTAAACTAGAACACCTAGACCCGCTGAGCAAATTAAAGTTGAACCTATTATTGCTATGGTTAAAGATCTGTTGGTTGATAATATTGATGGGCATGTTATTTATTTCTATGATGAAGCTGCTAGAATTGCTAAACCCGATATGAAAGATAAACATAGACCTTTTGTTGGCATGCATGTTGTTTCTGTTAAAATAGGAGATGATTGTTATCATGGCTTATGTTATGTGGGTGCTAGTGTGAGTGCAATTCTTTATACCTTATATAAAGAAATTATGAATGATATTGCACCTCCTGAGATAGAAGATATTGATTTTACTATTAAGCTTGCTAATAGAGATACTATATCACCAATTGGGATTGTTAGATATGTTGAAGTCTTGTGTGGGAAGATAAAATATCCTACTGATTTTGTTGTTCTTGCTTCCCCACAAGATAATTTTTGTCCCATTATATTTGGTAGATCTTTCTTGAATACTGTTAATGCTAAGATAGATTGCGAGAAAGAGATTGTTACTATTGGTTTGGGGGATATGTCTCATGATTTTAATTTCTCTAAGTCGTAGACAACCACATGATAAAGAATTGCCTAGTAAGGATGAAATTATTGGTCTTGCTTCTATTGTTGTGCCTCCTAATGATCCTTTAGAACAATATTTGTTAGACCATGAAAACGGTATGTTTATGAATGAAAGAAAGGAAATAGATGAAGTATTATTTAATAAAGGGCCGATTTTGAAACACAATTTACCTGTTGAAATCCTTGGGGATCCTCCCCACCTAAGGGTGATCCCGTGTTTGAGCTTAAACAATTACCTGATACTCTGAAATATGCTTATCTTGATGAAAAGAAGATATATCATGTTATTATTAGTGCTAACCTTTCAGAGCATGAAGAAAAGAGATTATTGAAAACCCTGAAGAATCACCGTGCCGCTATTGGATATACTCTAGATGATCTTAAGGGCATTAGTTCCACTCTATGTCAGCACAAAATTAAACTAGAGAAAGATGCTAGACCAGTTGTTGATCATCAACGACAGTTAAATCCTACGATGAAAGAAGTGGTAAGAAATGAAATAATAAAGCTTCTAGAGGCAGGTATAATTTATCCTATTGCTGATAGTCAATGGGTAAGCCCTGTTCATTGTGTCCCTAAGAAGGGAGGTATTACTGTTGTTCCTAATGATAAGAATGAATTGATTCCACAAAGAATCGTTACAGTTTATAGAATCGTAATTGATTTTCGCAAATTAAATAAAGCTACTAGAGAAGATCATTGCCCTCTACCTTTTATTGATCAAATGCTAGAAAGGTTATCCAAGCATACACATTTTTGCTTTCTAGATGGTTATTCTGGTTCTCTCAAATACCCGTGTCAAAAGAGGATCAAGAGAAAACCACTTTTACTTGCCCTTTTGGTACCTTTGCTTATAGACGTATGCCTTTTGATTTATGCAATGCACCTGCTACGTTTCAAAGATTTATGACTGCTATATTCTCTAACTTTAGTGAAAAGATTGTTGAGGTTTTCATGGATGATTTCTCCGTTTATGGAACTTCTTTTGATAATTGCTTAAGCAACCTTGATCGAGTTTTGCAGAGATGTGAAGAAACTAATCTCGTCTTGAATTGGGAAAAGTGTCACTTTATGGTTAATGAAGGTATTGTCTTGGGGCATAAAATTTCTAAAAGAGGCATTGAAGTTGATAAAGCTAAAGTAGATGCTATTGAAGAGATGTCGTGTCCAAAAGATATCAAAGGTATAAGAAGTTTCCTTGGTCATGCTAGATTCTATAGACTTCTCTAAAATTTCTAGGCCTCTCACTAATCTCTTACAAAAAGATGTTCACTTTGTTTTTGATAATGATTGTGTTGACGCATTTGAAATACTTAAGAAATCCTTGATTTCTGCTCCTATTGTTCAACGACCTGATCGGAACTCGCCTTCTGAAATTATGTGGGATGCTAGTGATTATGATGTCGGTGTTGTTCTAGGACAAAGAGTCGATAAGAAATTGAATGTTATTCAGTATGCTAGTAAAACTCTAGATAGTGCCCAGAGAAATTATGCTACTGCTGAAAAAGAATTTTTAGCAGTTGGATTTGCATGTGATAAATTTAGACCTTATATTGTCGATTCCAAGGTAACTGTTCACACTGATCATGCTACTATTAAATATCTTATGGAAAAGAAAGATCCTAAAACTAGACTTATTAGATGGGTTCTCTTGCTACAAGAATTTGATTTACATATTATTGATAGAAAGGGAGCTGTGAACCCCATTGCAGACAACTTGTCTAGGTTAGAAAATGTTCTTGATGACCCACTGCCTATTGATGATAGCTTTCCCGATGAGCAATTAAATGTCATAAATGCTTCTTGTAATACTCCATTGTATGCTGATTATGCGAATTATATTGTTGCTAAATTTACACCACCTAGTTTTGCATATCAGCAAAAGAAAAAGTTTTTCTATGATTTAAGACATTACTTTTGGGATGATCCACACCTTTATAAAGAAGGAGTAGATGGTGTTATTAGACGTTGTGTACCTAACCATGAATAGGAACAGATCCTACGCAAGTGTCACTCCGAGGCTTACGGAGGGCAGCATGCTGGAGATAGAACTTCACATAAGGTATTGCAATCTGGTTTCTATTGGCCCACTCTCTTTAAAGATGCCCTTAAGTTTGTCTTATCTTGTGATGAATGCCAAAGAATTGGTAATATTAGTAGATGTCAGGAAATGCCTATGAACTATTCACTTGTTATTGAACCATTTGATGTTTGGGGCTTTGATTATGTTTGACCCTTTCCTTCCTCTAATGGGTATACACATATTTTAGTTGCTGTTGATTATGTTACTAAGTGGGTAGAAGCTATTCCAAGTAGTAGTGTTGATCATAACACTTCTATTAAGATGCTTAAAGAAGTTATTTTTCTGAGGTTTGGGGTCCCTAGATATTTAATGACTGATGGTGGTTCACATTTTATTCATGGTGCTTTCTGTAAAATGCTTGCTAAATATGATGTTAACCATAGAATTGCATATCCTTATCATCCTCAGTCTAGTGGTCAAGTAGAATTGAGTAATAGAGAGCTTAAATTAATTTTGCAAAAGACTGTTAATAGATCTAGAAAGAATTGGCCTAATAAACTTGATGATGCATTATGGGCTTATAGAACTGCTTATAAGAATCCCATGGGTATGTCTCCGTATAAAATGGTTTATGGAAAAGCATGCCACTTACCTCTTGAACTAGAACATAAGGCATATTGGGCTATTAAAGAGCTCAATTATGATTTCAAACTTGCCAGTGAGAAGAGGTTATTTGACATTAGCTCACTTGATGAATGGAGAACCCAAGCCTATGAGAATGCCAAGTTGTTTAAAGTAAAAGTTAAAAGATGGCATGATAAAAGGATACAAAAGCGTGAGTATAATGTAGGTGATCATGTTTTGGTATACAACTCTTGTTTAAGATTTTTTGCAGGAAAGCTTCTCTCTATATGGGAAGGTCCTTATATTATCGAGGAGGTTTATCGTTTCTGTTCCATAAAGATCAACAACACCGAAGGCACAAATCCGAATATGGTAAACGGTCAAAGAATCGAACATTATATCTCGGGTACTCCCATAAATGTTGAGACCAATATAATTACTACTGTGACACCGGAGGAGTACATAAGGGATACTTTCCAGAACGTTTCAGACTCCAAAAAGAAATAGGTATGTGGTACGGTAAGTAAACCGACTCCAAAACATTTTCAATGATAATTTTCTCTGTTTTGGAATATTTAAAAAATTAGGAAAATTAAAAATAGTCTGAAAGAGACATGAGGCCACCACAAGGGTGGAGGGCGCGCCCTAACCCCTGGCGCGCCTCCTGTCCTTGTGGCCACCTCGTGTGCCTTCTGGACTCTGTTTTCTCGCATGATACTTCTTTTGGTCGGTAAAATTCATTATGTAATCTGCCGAAGGTTTTGACCACTGTACCACAACAAAATCCTCTGTTTTCATTTTGAGTTGTTCCTGCAGCAGATTTGGAGCAAGATGTCTTCACAAGAGTCGGTCGGGGAGAGTCGGGTATCTCA
This sequence comes from Triticum aestivum, assembly GCF_018294505.1. NCBI lineage: Eukaryota > Viridiplantae > Streptophyta > Magnoliopsida > Poales > Poaceae > Triticum > Triticum aestivum. The sequence goes on along the minus strand of NC_057800.1, from coordinate 514,617,806 downwards.
CCCGGCACCAGGCCCAAGAGCATACAGTGATGATAACCACTTTGGGCCAGAAACGGAGGAAGAGATGGAGGCTGACTTGAAAAGAGTGGATGCCATGGAGGAGGATTAAGAAGTTACCTCTCGTCTCCAAACCAGATTCATGCTGGAGGAACTTTAGAGTGATTGATATTTGACTATAGCGCCAGAAAAGCTCCTTTCTGCTAGGACTACGTCGGTATTTCCCCAAAGAGAAAGGGATGATGCAGCACAGCGATGGTAGGTATTTCCATAAGTGAAGAAACCAAGGTTATCGAACCAGTAGGAGAACCAATCAACACAATGTAAACAACACATGTACACAGATAACAACACCTCGCAACCCGACGAGTTAAAGGGGTTGTCAATCCCTTTCGAGTAACGATGCCAGATATAGTAATAGATTGAAATAATAGATCACAAATAAAATAAAGTGCCGCAAAGTATTTTTGTATTTTTGGTTTAATAGATTTGAATAAAAATGCAAAGGAAAAGTAGATCGCAAGAAAATATATGAGAAAGAAGACCCCGGGGCCGTAGGTTTCACTAGTGGCTTCTCTCGAGAAAGATAGCAAACAGTGGGTAAACAAATTACTGTTGGGAAATTGATAGAACCTCAAATAATTATGACGATATCCAGGCAATGATCATTACATAGGCATCACATCCAAGATTAGTAGACCGACTCCTGCCTGCATCTACTACTATTACTCCACACATCGACCGCTATCCAACATGCATCTAGTGTATTAAGTTCATGGAAAAATGGAGTAATGTAATAAGAACGATGACATGATGTAGACAAGATCCATTTATCTATTGCATAGATATAGATCCCATCTTTTTATCCTTAGTAGCAACGATACATATGTGTCGGTTCCCTTTCTGTCACTGGGATCAAGCACCGTAAGATCGAACCAACTACCGGGCACCTCTTCCCATTGCAAGATTAATAGGTCAAGTTGGCCAAACAAATCCCAAATATCGGAGAAGAAATACGATGCTATAAGAGATCATGCATATAAGAGATCAAAGAAACTCAAATAACTTTCATGGATATAAAAAGATATGACTGGTTATAAACTCAATGTTCATCAGATCCCAACAAACACACCACAAAAAGAGTTACATCATATGGATCTCCAAGAGACCATTGTATTGAGAACTCAGAGAGATAGATGAATCCATCTAGCTACTAACTACGGACCCGAAGATCTACAAAGAACTACTCATGCATCATCGGAGAGGCACCAATGGAGGTGGTGAACCCCATACGAGATGGTGTCTAGATTAGATCTGGTGGTTCTGGACTCTGTGGCGGCTGGATGAATATTTCATCGACTCCCCTAGGGTTCTGGTATTTTGGGGGTATTTATAGAGCAAAGAGGCGGTCCGGGGGGCACCCGAGGTGGGCACAACCCACCAGGGCGCGCCTGGGCCTCCTGGCGCGCCCTGGTGGGTTGTCCCCTCCTTGGTACTCCCCCCAGGTGCAACCAGGGCCCAACATGTTCCTTCTGGTCCTTAAAAAATCTTCGTAAAGTTTCGTGGCATTTGGACTCCGTCTGATATTGATTTTCTGCGATGGAAAAAAGATGGAAAAAACAGGAACTGGCACTTGGCACTATGTCAATAGGTTAGTACCAAAAATGATATAAAATGACTTTAAAATGATTATAAAACATCCAAGATTGATAATATAACAACATGGAACAATCAAAAATATAGATACGTTGGAGACTATCAGCATCCCCAAGCTTAACTCCTACTCGTCCTCGAGTAGGTAAGTGATAAAAACAGAATTTTTGATGTGGAGTGATGTTTAACATGTCATATCATATTATTTTCTTTATAGCATGGAAAATTAGACTTTTTATGTGATTCAAAGCAATAGTCTAGTGTTGACATAATAATTTAGATACTCAAGCATATCAACAAGCAACCATGTCTTTCAAAATATCAATGCTAAAATAAGTTATCCCTAGCCCATCATGCTCAAACATTGATCCATTCATGAAACACACTCGAATATTAGCTACACCCAATACTTAAGTACGATCATATTGCCTCCTAGTTGGTGCTTTTATAAGAGAAGATGGAGACTCAAAATAAAAATTGCATAAAGTAAAGGAAATGCCCTTCGCAAAGGGAAGTAGGGATTTATAGAGGTGCCAGAGCTCAAGGCGAAAAACTTAGAGATAAAAATATTTTGGTAGCACTACAAAAAAATACACTTCCGTGATGATACGTGTTTGTCATAGTAGGTCGCGTTTTTTGTCATGCATGTACATCCATGACGATTTTATGACAGAATCAAGATAGTCATACCTATGCTGTCGTAGAAGTGTTCCATGACATTACCAAAATTATCATCACGGAAGTGTCCACTTCCATGATGATAAATCGCGCATCACAGAAGTGCTTTCGTCAAGGGTGACCGACACATGGCATCCACCGTAACGGAAGGCCGTTAAGCTATCGGGTCGGGTTTTGGATCCGATAACCCGTTAACAGCCCCGACCAATGGGAAATTTCCACGTGTAAAATTCTTATTGGCCGGACGAAACACGTGTCAGCTCGTCAGTGGGTCAGATAGGCGCCTATGATATGTCGACACGTGCCACAGCCCACCACTGGCCCATTTAGCTTACAAAGTTGGCCCGTTTGACTTGGTCAAAAGTTAACGGGCTGGCCCATGAAAAGCCTGTTAACGATCTCTTCGCAAATAGCCCATTTTACGGCCTGTTAGGCCCTAAAGGAAATCGGCCCAACAACGTCATGTGGGACGTCGAATATAACACCAGCCCATTTCACTTTCGGCCCATGTATGGCCCATGATGTCTTTCGGCCCATATGAGGCCTTCGTATCTTTCGGCCCTTTAGAGGCCCACGGTGACTCTAGCCCATAATGAACAGTAATTCTCTTTATACCCGTTAATGGCCTGTGATTTAAATGGGCCGTTTCTAGCCCGTGTTAGATTTCGGCCCATACGTTCCTGGGATCCTTTTCGGCCCTCGATTACTTCCGACCCGTTACTGGCCTATTCCCCTAATGGGCCGAATTCGGCCCATGGCAAGAGTCGGCCCATTACTGGCATGTTCCCCTAATGGGCCAAATTCGGCCCATGGCAAGAGTCGTCCCATTACTGGCCTGTTACCCTAATGGGCCAAATTCGGCCCATGGCAAGAGTCGGCCCGTTTCTGGCCTTTAACCCGTTCCGCCGTTTCCAGCCCGTCCTATATTCTGGCCCATTAACGACCCATTATGCCTATGACAAAATTAAGCCTTTGCTGTCCTATGGCCTGTTAACGGCCTGTTATCGTGCTGGGCCGATACCAATTACGCCCGATTACGGCCCATGTAGACCCATTTATCCGACGGCCCGAGGCCCACCGATTACAGGCTCATTTATCGACGGCTCGTAGGAGACCCATGGATCCTATGGCCCGTATATGGCCCATGGTAGTTGCGGCCACTAGCAAACCAGGGAAAAAGAAGACTTGGAAATAAGTAAGGCCAAAAGTAACACTAGGCTATTAAGGCGATTGCACAGATTACATCCACTCGGCATCAAAGATCGCCACTAGTGCAAATATAGGGAATACCCTACACTATACAAAAATGGCTTGCTGTTTTCTTCAGTCGGTGGCTGCACATTAAGAATAAATTTTGTATCGCACCAAAACAAATTACAACTATATAACAAAAGGAAGGTTGGCATAAAACTTAATAGTCTAGCAGATAAATGCACCACCAGATGTTCAGAAGCTCAGTTAATTTGACCTGACTATTATGTTTTCATGTTGTATTGTCCGATGGAGCACCATAACCCTCGCCTTCATTTCCCCTAGGCTCCTGAACAACATAGCAAATGTCTGATAGTCTGGTTTCAAAACCATGCATATCTTGACGACATTGAGCAATGTTTCTCCTTGTTTCACAAAGGGTCTCTATTAGGGAATGGACTTGTGTCTGGAGCGTTGATACAACATTGCTTTGAGCTTGCATATCTTGATCATGAGGCAGTTTGGACGATATTGCCTTAACAACCAACCTAGTATTACGCAGGAACGTGCTTTTGGCACTGTTAGTGGACAGGTACTGACCCACTGCAGCAAGAGCTGACATTGTGGTTATAGTTGCCTCGCCACCTTCAGAAGGTGGCGGTTCCACCATTTTCCATAGCTCGCTAAAACGTTGAGGTTTTACATTAGTAGTACCAGAACAGAAGATATTAAGGAGGCAGCAAAATCGAACAAAATAGCTTTGGTCTATGTACAGAACTTATTCTAGTGAACCCATGTAAAATATTAGTTGTATTTTATTGCAAAGTACATAATAAAACCAGGTTCCAAACATATGACCATGTACCATCGCTAATGTATTATCTATTTATTCACATTATATTGAGGGCTAAGGATAAAGAGACAAAGTTTATAATACGGTAAGCATAGTATGACATCATTCATATCACAAAACAACTGAGAACAGACAAACAGGCAATTGTAACGTTGTGTGGGCAAGTCCAGCATGGAACTATATTATGGGTCAAGATCAAAGGAACATCACTCCTCTCTTTTAAACCTTGTAAGGTGCAATGATACGCTAAGACAATTGTGTATAAAATTGAAAAGAGTAATAGACATTGACTGCAAACCATGCAGTTCAAGGCACAAGTCAGAGTAAGTAGTAGTTAAAAGGCATGAGGATTAAGGACTTACAGCAGGGGCTTTGACTGGTGTAGTCATGCCCTTCTTCTTGCTGGTGTGACAGTCCTTGAAGATTTCCACAGCATTTGGTTCAGGTACTTTTTGGTCCTTGCGGGCTTTCCTCTGCATTTCGAACAAGTCAATATAGATCTGATATATGGTACAGCGAAAAGAGTGAAACAAAAACTAATTACAAGAGCCTCGCAGTTTGCAATATAGCTACGAGATCCTGTCGTCTGTTGGAATTTCACTTTCGTACGGTTGGCCTTGTTCTTTGAATAGTTCACCTACAAGTAGATAGATTTGTGTTGCACGTGCGTAAATAGGACTTCAACATGTGATCTGATCACATATATATAATGTACCTGATACTTCGGATCAGACTAGTGTTTAACAAGGCCCCTCCAGTCTTCATCCGATATATTTTCCACTGGAGATGTTTGGGAAAGTTCACTATTAGCCTTGCCTTCAAAGTGAGTTTTCCTCAAGTCATACCAATACTGTCGCAGAGCAGACTTGAAAACATGGGTGCAAGCTTGTCTGGTTGCATCATCTTGGCTATCCAACTTGAACCTCATCTGTTGAAAATTATGGGAGTCTCATTATCAGCAACCTAGAAAGTATGGGACAGAGCAATACGATATTACTAGTTTCCATAAATAACCATACTTACAGATAAATGGTCGAGGAAGGTGTTGAACTAGGTTTCGTCTTTGTCATTCCTGTACTAAATCCATGTTGGGAGGATACGTACATGACACCTAACGGCAACCGCTGCCTCTGATACTAACTTGGCTAACTCTGTAGCATCACGTGGCCTTTTTAGACCTTCCTCAAAACGGATCTCCATTCTTCCTCCTCTAGATTTAGTTAACCTACCGAGCATTATCCCTGATGTTTGTTTCCTCTTGCGCCTAGGTGCTAGTCCAACAACGAACATAGGAAGTGTTAGTGTACATCAAACTGTGAGACTACATATAAAGAAGCATGCAATTGTAACTTGACTCCAGCAACTACCTTCTTGTTGTTGAAGCTCACAAGGTTCATCTGATATTGCCAACTCATCTTGTGTCAAGAGTCCTTGGGAAGTAGTGTCAGGTGGCAAGGGAGCTTGGGAACGTGTTAGTAGCTCAGTTGACACACGAGTAAGTCGTGCAGCTGGTAGTACTGTGGTAGGTGTTGCAAGAACTAGGGCTCTCTCTACTTGTTTGGTGGCAGCTATTTGTTTATGTTTGGCTTTTTTTGCAACTCGTGTAGCATGGGATGCTGTGTTTTTGTTTATGTTTGGTGGCAGCTATTTTCCACTGGACTTTGACCTTCTATTGCACCATCAGTACCAGCAGAATCTGCAGGATTCATCCGCTTCTCATTCCCTGCCATTCTGTGTTTCTTCCTCTTTCTCTGTGCCATGTTAAGTCAAACCGACAAGAAAAATGAATAACAATTTAGTTCTTCAGAACAAATTGATGTGTGATGCAGACGAACTGAACTTTGATGTTAGACAACCACATGATAGGAGGATGTAATATGTATGAAAAACAGGACGGAAGAGATAACCAGAACTATGATGTGTAAACTAAGAAGAAGACATTTCACCAAATTAGAACCATGCAATGGAAGGTAGACACCATATGAAAGATGCTACAAATATCACTCTGCCAAGTTAACAGTGTTTCATCATAAATGGCGTTTAAACAAATGTGAAGCAGTACAAGAAATAAATCATATGCAAGATGCAAACAACATCCCACTACCATGTTAGAGGTCTCTCGTCATTAGTGCCATTGCATATTCACAGCTTATGATGTGTAAACTAAGGAGAAGGCATTTCAACAAATTAGAAGCAATGAAAGCTAGACACCATATGAAAGATGCAACGAATATCACTCTACCAAGTTAAAACTGTCTCGTCATAAGTGCCATTTCAATAAATTAGTAGTACAAGTTAGAAAAGAATGTGAGATGTAACCTATATCACACATCGAAGTCAAACGTGTCTTATGATAAGTGATTGTTGCAGGTTACACAACAGTAGTAATTTGATGTAAGAACATGGTGTGATAGACAGATATTGTATGTTCTAGAAACAGGAACACGTGTCTTATTCAAGTATAATGTGTAAAGTAAGCAGATGGAATTCAACAAAATTAGAAGCAATACAAGCTAGACATCACACATAACATGCAACCACATATAACAGTGCCAAGTTAGAGGGAGCACCGGTGATGCTGCACTAAGGGAGACGTGCTCATCATAAACACAGCTTTGTTGAGTGTCTATGCATTTGTTGTCTTGGAAATCATCTTGGGGGTGTGGAGGAGTAGAAACTGTCGAGGCCCTCCGTTCGGAAGGAGCACCTTTATCCGCTGCCTTGCTAACATCCTTCCGCTTTATTGATTTTGAATTGTCAAGTAAAACCGACAAGAAAAAGCAATAAAATTCTCTCTTCAGAACTCATTCATGCATGATACTGACAATCACTACTTTGATGTAAGGCAAACACATGATCCCAGGATGGAATATGTACGAAAAACAGGACGTCATGGCATGTTCACAACTGTTTGTGTAAACTAAGCAGAAACCATTCCAGCAAATAAGAAGCAATGCAAGCTAGACACCACATGAAAGATGCAACCAATATGAATCTGCCAAGTTAAAAGTATCCCATCATAAATGGAATTTCAACAAATTAGAAGCAGCGCGTGCTATAAATCATATGAAAGATGCAACTAATATCGCACTTCATATACTAAAGGTGTCTCGTCATGTTGATTGATGCGGGATACAAAAAACAATAGTTTTATGTAAGGACATGCTTAATTGGCAGATGTACTATGTACTAAATACAGGAAGGCATGTCACATTAACAGGTATAATGTATAAGCTAAGCAGACTAGCACATGCAGTTTAACCAGATTGGAAGAATTACAATCTAGACACCATATGCAACATGCAACCACATATCACACTGCCAAGTTAGAGCAAGCATCTGCGATGCTAGTGTAGGGGAAATGTTGTAATCAACTACAGAGCTACGTTCACTATCTTCATCTAGCATTTCTGTTTCTTGAGAATCATGTCGGGAGGCTGACGCTGCATTCTTTAAATGAGGAGTAGTCCCCTTGCCTGCCTGCCTCGTCATAAGTGATTGATGAGGGATACACAAGAACATTAGTTTGATGTAAGAACATGGTTAATACACAGATGTACTAGTATGTACCAAAAACAGAAAGGCATGTCATATTCAAAGGTATAAGTGTAAGCTAAGCAGATGCAATTTAACAAAATTGGAAGCAATACAAGCTAGACATCCGGCTGGAGTGGTGAGCATGATCATCTAGGACCTGAGAGCCTGGTGGGAGGTGGGCTGCTTCGCCACCATTGTAGCTTTTTAGTTGGCTTCCAGGTGATGCCTATCTTTGCTGGGCTTGTCACTGGCTCGGCCAGTGCCCTGACTAGCTATTTGTCTTCTGGTCCTGACGGGATGGTGGTTCATGTAAAAAAATATCTTTTCTTATCTTACCGACTTCGGCCTTTCAAATACAAGCTAGACACCATATGGAACATGCAACCACATATGACACCGCGAAGTTAAAGCAAGCACATGGGATGGTGGTTCATTGTGAGCGAGGTCATCAACTCCAGAGCTATGTTTACCGTCTCCAGCTGCAGACACTGCACCCTTTATAGCCCTGTAACGTGTCTTGCCTACCCGCATACGAAGCTGGAGCGACTTCTCTCTTTTCTTTTTGGCTTCTCTCATGGCAGCAGAGTCTGAAATACCCTTGCATAAAAACACAATAGTGAGAGTAAGGGTGAAGTGTGTGTAGAACTAGTGCACTGTAAAGTAGCAGATAGTAGGTGGCTGAAAAATAAATGACATGAGACATATGATAGCTCTACAACATTGCATGGCAAACAAAATTAGATTCTACTCCTTATGATTTTGTAATATATGAGCACAGGAAATGCAGGTACTCCTCCAGCACACCACCACATGTGGTCATATCTAAGATAACAGTCGACTGAAAATAAATAGGTCAGTCGATTTTTTAATGAATCGTCTGATCTATAAGGAACGGGCAGATGGCCTTCGTCTACCTCCCGCCAGTCACTGTTGATGATCTTTCTCGAATCGCCAGCGACCACCGGCCCAGACCCCTGCCTCCGCCGCCCCGACCTCCCATCGACCTCATACCACCGTCATGCTTGGCAGCACCCCCAGGCCATCCCTTTAATCCCGGCCGACCTCCAGATCGGGCGCCAGTAGCTCTAGGCCACGCACGCCCCTAAGATAAACACCAAGGCGCTGCTTCCCCGGCGTAATAGGCGTACTAGCACCTGTTACGCCGGGGAATGCTTCCGTTAATTGGGAATCAACTGGCCAGAAATTGAAATTCAGGGGGGCGACGGACCTCTAGCTAAGGTGAAATAGTATATGAGGAGAAACCTTGTGCATCGCAAGTTACTAGGAACATCTAGTATCAAGAAGAAGCGGTCAACTAGTGTCTTCTGTGAGATGAATACCGTGCAAGCAGAGACGTAAGATTTGCACGAATAAGGGAAGAGGAGTACCTTTTTCGGTTGCCGGTGTGGTCACCTCCACATGTCGCGCCGATCTTCTTGTTTTGACCGGGGAAACCGATGTTCTAGAGGGCGCAGGCTTGGACGAACCCATGGCCAAATTGTTGACTGTGTTGCCGTGGCCGTATGTCGGCGGAGGGGAAGCAGATCCGAGGCGGCGAAGGACGGCGTAGCAGGAACAACTCCGGTGCGGTGGAGGTTGGCGAAGTTGGAGCGGCAGCGGTGACGCGCAGGACGGCGTGGTTGAACTGGCTCGGGTACGGACGGCTCGGCCTCGGCTTCAACTACTAGCCGTGGAGGGCGTTGCGGTTCAGGTTGCGGTGGACGACAACGTCGGGGTATTGGCTCTGGCATGATGGAGGAGGGCGTCGATTGATGGGTGGGATGGGGTGGTGGACGGAGGACGCCGGGGATTCGCGGCTGGTAGAGACGTAGTTTTGTCACCCACAGAGTACGAATGGGGAATCGAACGGGTGGGGGGAACCATGTTTCGGTCTAGGACACGCTTGTTTTTGGCTTTTTTTAACAGAAGATGGGACGCGCTTGTTTGAAATCTGGGGAAAGTACAAACTTTGCCCCCTCTTAAATTTCAGACCTACTGCGGGTCGGGGGTAGGATGGTAATCCTAGGTGTCCCAAATAGTGGGCGGGAGCGATTTCGGCCGCGCGCATGTGTGCTTAGGCGGCCATTGTGTATGAATGTTTTTTGGATGCAGTTGTGTGGCGTCTAGATGAAGCTACAAACCTACCCCGGTTTAGACCTTTGGATGTCGGGCCGGTAGGTTTCATGGGTCGGAGTTATTAGAAAAGTAATTTCCTTGTACTACCAAACATTGGTCTCACGCGGTTTCGGGCGAGTAGAGGCTCTTTTGGCGCTTCGTTCAAAATTTTGAAACACAAGCATTCACGTTTAGAGTACTCTTGAACTATGAGGATTGACCTAAATAGACAACATTATATTTGACTATGTATGTTTGAAAACCTCATTAAATTATCCACTTCTTTTTGAAAATTTGACACTTGAAAATCCTACAACTACGATTATTTTGGAATGGAGGAGCTAAATTTGAATCTATTTTGTACACGACTACATATGCTATTATGTACAAAATCAGAGCAAAGATTGGTGCCCCCATAATTTAGGTATGGTTTACAAATGCCATGATATCAAATTCAAATAATTGAATGGACTTCATGTTGAATTCGATTTTTAAACCACCTTAAGTTGAATTCAAATGTATGCTAGTTCATAGGTAGCTATTTATAATGTCCATTGTGTAACTTTCATATGTATAATGTGCTTTACACACACAACATGAACTATACTCACGTTTATATTCGATTCCTAAAGCGATGCATTGTCTGGAGTTCAAAATACTAACTATGTGGATCAATTGTGTCGAATAATAACATAGACATGCTCAAATTCGATAGAATCTAGATGTCTGATGGATCAATGACCGCTCCTTACACGAATTGCAAATATCATGATCCCATCCTAATATTTGGATACAATTTATATCTTTAATCAATGTGTAGAGCAGTCTTTTACGTGTAGTTTCACTCTCCATCGGTGGTCTCTCACACATGCTCACACACTCTCTCCCGAGGTGTCTTTCTCGCACACATGCTCTAGATATAACCCTCCCTCCCTCTCGTAACCATTTACAACTGTTTTCACTAACCTTTATCACAAGCACTCTTCCTCTCGCAAACATACACACGCACAATCCTCATCGGCCCTTTCTATATACATGGACCTGCCTACGTGTCTCGTGTATGCACATTATCTTTACGCATGTCTCTCACGCATTGTCTCACACCTCTCTTCCTAATCGACGAGTATGATTATAGCAGAGCATTCTGTAGGATCCCCCTTAAAGTTAGGTTGGATGAATAGTAATATCAGAGATAAAGGGGTTACCTTAGTCCGAGAACCTAGGGTTACAAATCCTAGCCGGCTTTGTCAATGGACACAGAGTCCTTCACAATTCTGCTATCTTTGTCTTGTAAGACTAGTCATCCATGGGTCTTCCTAAATGCGTCACGGGCCGACCAATGTGGCGCAGGACAGAACCGAACAAAGGGCCTCACCTTGACCCACCAGACCTCACGCGGTGACACACCCTCTGCCCCCACGTCACATTATCTTCTCACACCCACACATACCAACATAAACACCACACACACAGAATATTTCTCCTGGTGCCTCTATTCCCTCCCCCTTGCATATACACACTCAAGGGAATGGAATCTCTTGTCGTGACGTCATATTCGTCTCTCTCTCTCTCTAGACCACTCTCATTTCTCATGCTATCTCTCCCACGCCCCCCCCCCCGTCGGCCCCTCTATCCATGCCTCTCTTGAATATATAATACACACACATACCTCTCTAGGCCCCGCCAAATGCATCAACTACACATTCACACATGTTACATCACGTACCCCATTAATTTAAAAAGCCCTCTCTTCACGTTTATTTCGCATACAACATTCCTTTTGAATAAAGTGTGGCCAAAAAATTATTTTAGAGTTTCTACATATATACAACATTACAAAGTTATATGGAGGAGTACGAACGCTAATTTGCATTGCATGGTGCCCACAATGATATTTATTCCGCACTATGAATTTGTATATTTTTATACTATATACAAAGTTAGTCATAATAAAGAGAAACGAAGAGCATCTCTCTCTCTCCATCGCATACCCCCATGTACGCCCCTTTCACGTATGCACACAAAACTATCTCCAGGTCCCCTAAAAGTAAGCCCCTAGAAAATTCACGCATATTTCATCTTTCTCTCGCGATATATGTGATGACGATCATTGTATTTGAAGCGAAAGCACGATACGTACATTGGACTTCAGAATCCACTCATTACGGTCACCATTTATGTTTAGTGGTTATTATACAGTCATGGGCTCACCGTACAACTCTGTATTTGCTCATGACATGACTAGTTGACCAATTAAACGCTCCACGTGGCACCTCTAGTGTTGCATCACATTCACTACCATCATGCCCACCTGTCAACTTGTATCTACTCTACATCTACATTCTTATAAAATACATAAAATACACTCTTATAAAAATAGAGTTGGTGATCATGGTGTGCCTGCCATCCTGCAATATAAGCCATCCGACTTATATCTTACGGATAGGAAAGAAACTATGGCAATTTTGCAAAAAGGTACCCACACACCTCTCCACATTTGCAAATAAGGCCTTCCCTCGTTCATCATCTTCTCTCACAAGATAAACAAGTCATACAAATGCATCTTGATGTTATGTGCAACGCACGGGCATCTTGCTAGTAAGAATGAAAACAAACGACAAAAAAATATTTGGACGGTGGTTCGAAGTCATGACCGCAGGCACAGCGGACAAGGTGGCCTTGTATTGGTATGCTGAAACGTCTGTTTTAACACACAAGAGCTGGTGTGGTGATTATACACACACGCATGCATGCACACGAACTGCATCCACGCAACACTCACACAAACACATGCACCCACGCACGCACGCAACACTCACACGTACACACGCAGCCACGCACGCACGCAACACTCACACACACGCACGGAACACTCACAGGCACACACGCACGCATGCATGCACACACCAGTACACCACACGACCAACACACACTCTCACGCTCAAGTGCTCAACCTACACATGCATGCGCACACATCAGGCCCTGACAGACACATACGCAACTAGGTGATTCTCGCGCACGGGTTGGAGCCTTGTCGTGCCTGCTTAAATTTGTGTTTATCTGACCTTTTGCCTATGCAAACTGACAGGTGGGACCCACAAGGAACATGGTCAATTTAACTAGTCAACATGGCGCCACTCAGACTATTTGGCCGGTCAACAGAGTGCAATCCGATGCTGAACTGTGAGAAATTGACCGTATAATCACCGCAAAACATATATAGTGACCGTAATTAGCTTATTCTGAAGTTCGGTGACCGTATTACGCTTTTCTCTCAGTAGGCCCTCCAAAACTACATCTCTACATGTTCTCGCATGTTACATCTAACAACTATGCAATACAGCACTACTACTACACTCTAACACAATAAATCATATGTGTTTTTAGTTTTACTAGATATCATATTGTTACTAATAATTATTCAGTTTGCATACATTAAAATTGCCTTTGAAATGTATGGCCAGTATCATCTACCACGCGGGAAAAATCCCGCCCTTTCCTGTTTAATCGGGTTCGTATCGATGGACCGTGCGAAACAACAAAACTATAGTACTATACAGTACAAGTGACAGTTCACTGGGCCGTCGTGTCGTCTACTCCTCCGTCGTAAGAGTGGAGCGCTTGCTTTCATAAATCTTCTAGTCCCTTTTGCCGACACGTGGGACATCAAACTACCGGGTCCATGTGCCATACCGGAATACAGTGCAGAGCAGCTGGGGTGAAGCACCCCAGTCATGGCGTCGGCGTAGTAATGAGCAATGAGGCGTCAAATCACAAAGCTGCACCTTTCCCGCAGTTAAGTTGGAGGGACGAAGCAACCATCATTTCACTCGTTGCTGAATCTGCTTCTCCCTCATTTTCTTCAACTTAACCATGTGTTGCTTCTGCCGTTGTTCTGCCTCATGTGGGACGCAGATCGGCTTGGTAAAGCACTGACACGTGGGGCCGCATGTTAATAAACCGCCAGGATAACGTCCTCCGAAAATAAGAAACCTCCCCGCCATCCGCGCGGCAAAATCACCTCCTTTTTACTAATCTTGATTCTATAATTTTTAGATCAATATAATTGAGATCTGTATAGATAGCACACAGGAGCAAAACCAAGTGGTACGGTTAAGGGCATCCACAATGTGTAGCCAAATGTGAAAATAGCTTTTGGCATCATGGGAACCATTGTGGACGGTGTTGCTAAAGCTAAAAAGATGCAACCGAAGCTCCCTGATTGATTGATTGAAGGAATAGAAAAATGCAACGTCTCTCCTCTTTCTCCCATGCTTGGACGCATGTAGTACAGTATAGAGCAGAAAGTCTACCCCTGTCCCTTCTACCACAAATCACAAAGCAGTGAGGTGTCAAATCACAAAAGCACAGACGAAGCAACCATCATTTCACTCTTCGCTGACTCCGCTTCTCCATCGTCTTCTTCGAGAAACCATCTCACTGCACTAGTACTCCTAGTAGTACTAGTAAAGGACTTCCTGGATGCAAATAAGGCGGTTGTCTCGGCTTTCAGGCGCCACCTACAAACGACTTACCGTGGTCTCCCTCAATGGTGTTCTCCGTCGAACGCACTTCGCCAAACCACCCAAAAAAAGATATCGTCGACGTCATCGCAATGGGGAAGGAAGTCAAATATAGTTACTACCTCCATTTTTTGTACACAAGGCCAGTATATCAAAATTAAAATTTGCAAAGTGCCACTAACACAAATCAAGGCGAAATTGATGGGGTTAGCAACCAAGGACATTAATATCCCCTGCATGCATGCGGAAGTGAGAAGGTTGGTTTGCATGGCGCTGCATTAATCAAGCGATGAGGAGTGAGATGGTTAGCTCTTTGGTCTTTGGAGAAAAAAATACGCATTAATTGACACATGAAACGAGGATTTGTATCGATTAAATCCCGCGAAGGAAAACCCCGCCTTTTCTTTTATAACACCAGTACTCCTAGTACGTACGTACGTACTTATCCTGTTTGGGTCTAGGCCTCGCATTGCCAAACTTCGCCACACATTTTTGCCAAGCTTGCCTAAAGTTTTCAAAATGAGAAGGAGGTACACTTGCGCATGGCTGTCGCGGTCGCACCGCACCCTCACACGGTCGCTCCTGCACGCCGCGGTCGCACCGCGCCCTCACACAGTCGCTCCTGCACGCCTCAAACGCAACCAAGGGAACGCACCCTCACTGACACGTGCCGTCGCATGTGAACAAACCAAACTCAGCGATCCTATCACTGACACATAATTTTCGTTCATAGAGTATGTTTATCCAACCGCATGTTGGGGAGTATCCGTACGGCCTGTGCGGTGGTCTGTTGGGGAAGAAGAAGAGGTGAGGAAGAAGGAAAGAAGGGTTAGGAGACGTAGGATATTCATCCAACCACCTGAAATGGTAGACTGACCCAAGTCAGGCGACTTGCATAACAAATATATGTTTATACACATCAAAAGATCCATAAAAACAACAACATAAAGAAAAACTATCACTGCTCGCAGAAAGAGACGGCCTCGTTGTCTTTGGTTGCCGGCGTGAACCAGTCGTTGCTGCCGACGTGTGTCTCCGCACCGTGGTTGTCCTTGGCCTCCAGCTACTCGTTCAAGCAGAGCGTGCGGGCGCTCTGCACGGACGAGAGCACAGTCCGGTTCAAGTCAAGGACGTCCGGTTCTGCCTGTAGGAGGGCCTCGATGGCAGCGGCATCCGCGCGCTCCGTGTCAAGTCGAGCCTCCGCCGCCCAGTTCAACTCCAGGACGTCCGGTTCCACCTACAGGAGGGCGTCGATGAGAGCGGCATCCGCGCGCTCTGCGTCGAGTCGAGCCTCTGCCGCCCGGTTCAAGTCCAGGACGTCCGGTTCTGCCTACAGGAGGGCCTCGATGGCAGCGGCATCTGCGTGCTCCGCCTCAAGTTGAGCCTCCGTCGCCCGGTTCACATCCACGACATCCGGTTCCGCCTGCAGGCGAGCCTTGATGGCAGTGGCATGCGCACGCTCCGCGTCGAGTTGAGCCTCTACCTCTCGGTCCTCCTTTAGTATCGCCATGTTGAACCGCTGGTCCGCCTGCACCATGGGGGACTCGGACACCGGCATGAAGTTGACATCCATCGTCTCATACCCATCGGGGGCCTTCTGCGTCGCGACCTCCGCCATGAACATTGGATCGGCTTCCTCCTCCTTGTAGCTTGGCTCCCGAGAACTCAGGGATTGGCCCGCCGCAAAGCGAGCTTGGGAACGGAGGTCTGTGGTGCCGACTGCCGCCGCGATTTCCGCACAGCGCTCCCGTGTCAGCATCTTGTAGTAGGTGATCTTGCGGCGCACCATGGATTTCCGGCGAACTAGGGGCCGCTCGATGCGGGCTAGGGGATCGAAAGGTGGGGGAATGGGCTGGAGATTTGGTGTGGTTTTAGGGCAGTGGCTGGCGTAGGCCGATCAGCGAAGGTTCTGGTGTGAATAGTGGTTCCAGTGACGACCGGTCAATCGGTTTTGACCGTACATCGCTCTTGTCGCGTTCGCGTTGCAGCCTGGCATGCTGGACCCTCCACGTCGCTCACCGAATGGAACACACTTCGTCTTGCGTTTTCGCTCGCTTGTGGGACCGCAGTTGAGAGCAAACCAACGTCCCTCCCCCTTCCCTGCTCGCGTCATTTATTATACCACCACTCCCTCCGTTTTATGCGGAGTAAATAAAAACAGAGGGAGTATACTATGGATGAGGATCCCCTGACGTGGCCGAACCCATTGAGTAACTGACATGCGGGGCCTAGCAAGCCTGGGGTCTGCCAGTAAGTGACTGAAAGGGAGGGTAAGGCAGGGATACCTACGTCAGAGGATCCAGTTCCACTATACTACTTTGACCAAATGTTAGAGTAATAATATATGACATGCAACTTACACAAATGTTAGAGTAATAATATATGACATGCAACTTACACAAAGCATATAGGGTCTAATGCGTTTTTCGAGGCTAACTTTGACCAAATGTTAGAGTAATAATATATGACATGCAACTTACACAAAGCATACGGTCAAATTAATATGTGAAAGGAGTTTCCAATGATATAATGTGAAAGGAGTTTCACATTATACATCTCATGTACTATTAATCTTGTCAATAGTCAAATTGGAAACCATCTCGAGTACAAATCTAGGAGTACGTATGAATCAAACAATATTGATTGGGCGTTGTTGAATGTTGATACCTTTTTGATCAAAGTAGAGATACTTTGACTACACATAAAACTTATATGTAAACTAGAAAGGATAGGAGGGAGTATATTATACGTTCAAAAATGAAACGAACATTGAATACCCTTTATATATGATTTGCGGATGCTATGATCACCGGTTCAAAATTTTGAATCCACCTTAGGTATCACGTGCCCCCACTCGTTCCCTCTCAATTTCATCTCGGGGTCCGAAGATCTATTGAAAGAGGACTAGGGTGGGTACATGCTAATGATACTCGGTGGAATGTTCAAATGAGGCATGCGGGAGGGTGGACTCGACTGGAGGGCGACATGATCGATGGAGAAGAGGGTTGGAGAGGAATGAGAAATAAGCAAACGCCACATGATTATACTTGAACGGCTCAAATAAACAATAAGTTGTCTCGCTTGGCCTACATAGTGAAAGGCCTAATGCGCAACACGGAGCACTGACGCTCGAATATGGCCGGGAAAACAGGGAAACCGACATGTGGGACACACCCGTCGGGACGATGTAGCGCAGACTAGTCCAATGGAGGAGCTGGCCCACAACCTCCTCGCCACCGACAACCATTCATGTGGGTCGTTGGGGCCAACAACGGGGCGCAGCTCCAGCACCGCATCTGGACACGGTGACCGCGGTGAGCGACACACTCATATCATCACTAGACACAGTCGGTTTCAGTGTGCCGAGGGTGGCGTTAGTGTTGTGGCACGACCAACGGTATGTTTGGTTTGTGCCCAAGGTTGCCCCATCAAAGCATTGGGTAGCCAAAATTTTGGTTGAGGTATTGGTTGCCCATGATTTGGCCGACATTGGCAAGAAAAATGAACTAGAGTTGGTTAGAGTTCATTGGCATGCCAAAGAAATGGCAACCATCCAAACAAAGACCAATCCTTGGGTCATGGCCAAAATTTTGGTTGAGGTATTGGTTGCCCATGATTTGGCCGACATTGGCAAGAAAAATGAACTAGAGTTGGCTAGAGTTCATTGGCATGCCAAAAAAATGGCAACCATCCAAACAAAGACCAATCTTTGGGTCATGACCAAAATTTTGGTAAGGTGCACTTTGGCCACAATCCAAACACATCCCAACACCCGGCTCGTCGAGGATGCACGGGGCGCCGCGACGCGTCTGCAGAGTGGTGTAGCGCGGCCAACTGCATCCTCTGGACCTGAGACCTTGCCGAGTTGTCTTGCTTTTTCAATGACATGCGGCGATCGCATGTGAGCAAAGGGCATCTCCAATGTTGCCACGACCGCAGCTGACTACCCTGGCACACCAAAACCCTCGTCCCTCGCGTCGTCGCGCGGTGCGTTCCCAGCTGGCGCCAGCTGCCTGCATTCATGCCGTCCATTCGTATGTCGTCGTTAAGAGGCTTGGTGCCCGAGGAACCAACTCTGGCCACTTAATGACGCACACGGACGCTTGGCCTCACCGGAATGCGCTACTTAAAGCGGGAACGCCCAGCTAACCTCCACACCATAGCGCATCGTCCTCCTACCTGGCACCACATCTGCCATGACCGCAAGTGCGAATGCTCTGCGGGAGAGCTTGTCTTCGGGGATGAAGCTCGAGGTCGCCGCCCTCGCTCAAGTCGCCTCTCGCGACGCAATAGCGACGTAGCCGGACGCGGACGCGACCACACAAGCGGTGGCCACGCTGGCGGCCGACTACGGGAGCACCGCCAGCCACGCATCCCACTTGCCGCCATCCAATGTCCGGCACCGCTGAGGTCGGGGACTCCTCCCAGGATGAGTAGGGCATGGGAGGCGGCAGGGCATGGTGTGCCAACTTGCCGGTCCGTATCCCGTGTTCTACTCTTCCTCGCCGGAGACCGCACCTTCACTTCACGGGTCTTGAACCCCACCCCCGTACATAGAGATCGCAGATGGAGGACGTCGGTCGCTGCCGTAGAATAGGTTTAGGGTCGGGTTTCTTTTATTTTTCTGTCCTATAAAAGTTTGAAATGTAATGAAAATCTGCCGTGTTTGCATTAATCTCGGCCGGTGTATATGAACTTTCACAATAATATACATATTGTAGGAGTACTAGCAAGATGCTCATGCGTTGCACGGAAGAGCAAGATCTTGTGGGAGAAAAGGATGAACGAGGGAAAGCCTTATCTGCAAATGTGGAGAGGAGTGCGGGTAAATTGTCATAGTTTCCTTCCTATCCGTTAGATATAGATCGGACGGCCTATATTGCAGGATGACAGGCACACCATCATCACCAACTCTGCTTTTTATTGAACCGAGACAAGTCGAACATGCGAAGTAAAATAAACACATAGGGTCTATACATACACAAATTATCTTAGGCACTCCAATAGTACGTCCACTACACATTCACGCATTTCACATCTTTCTACATCTACGGGAACCTACGAAAGGGTTAACGTAAATTGCCTCTCTCTCTCTCCTCCCCTGATTTTCATGGTGGTGGGCCCCTCCCTCCCCTCAATCTACAATCAACAGCTCACACGTTTCACATTACGTTAATTACGTAACTGGGATTATGTAGGTGTAGCATTACTTGTCCTAAAAAACCCAACTAAGCCAACCTCCCAGCATATCACGCGGGAAAAGACCCGGCCGCGCCGTTTTAGTCGGGATTACCGGATTACTAGTAGTAGTATCGATGGATCGCGTGAAGCAACAAAATTTTTTTTTAGGGGGCGAAGCACCTAGTTTAAAAGGAAAAAAGGCGGTACACTCACAACACTCCTGTCGCGGTCGCATTGCACCCCACACACGTTTGGTCCTGCACACGGCTCACGCAAACGGAACGCGCTTCAGCTTGCCTCTTCACTGACACATGGGACTGCACTTGGAGAAACCAACCATGCGCCAAACTCCCCCCACCCATCGCGCGAAAATCCTCCCCCCCCACACCCAAAAATTCCTCCCAAATCCGATTCAACCGCCCTTCGGCTAACTAGCCAATAATATTCCCCAAACCCCCTCCCCCTGTCCCCCTCCACTCCATTCGCTCCGCCAAAGCCGCCCTCCCCGCTGCGCCGATACGTCGGTGCCGCGGTTCGGCGATCCACTCGCTCCAATAGTACGCTCTTGTAGGCTGCCATCCTCTAGCCGCGCTGCCACCTCTGGTTACGTTCTTGTGGAGGCGCACGGTGGTCAGCGCCGCCACCGCTGGCGATGTTCATTTGGAGACGCACGGCAGTCAGCTTCTCCCACGGTACACGCATTCTAGACTGAGGCCCTATTCATGTCAGTGTAGCGCTCAATGTTAGCTAATAGACATTGTTAATCTCACTAATTGCCGAAGTAGTTTACTGTAAATATGCTCTGCTTAAGAAGCTTCCTTGCCATGTTCTGCACTCAATCTGCTTAGCTGAGATGGCATGCCAAGGCTGATTAGTTGCTAAAATATCTTGCCATATATTTATTGTGACATAGATTGCCATGGTCTAGTAGCCAATCTGTTAGGTGAAATAGCTCTACACCATTTTATACTCGATCTTTGTTGCTGCGATGGCCTTTGATAGTTCGATGGTGTGTGCTCGGCCTCATTGATTGCTGAAACAGCCTGCCATAATTTGGCACTCAGATCTGTTTGCTGAATTAGCTTTACATATATTTCGTTACTTAGATCTGCTTGTCCAAATATCTTGCCATAGCTTTAGACATTGACCTAGGTATTTTTTTCTGGACTTCATAAAAAAGCGTATATGTTTTTCCTGTAATATCTAGTAGAAGAACTAATTTGTATGTCTAACAGATGGACATGACTTGGATAACTTCTGCTCGAAGATTCTCTGCTGCATATGTTGAGGGGGTTGAAAACTTCATGAACTTTATCAGAGCTGAGTACGGTGGTCCGAAATCAGATGTGCTCTGCCTGTGTAGCAGTTGTATGAATTTAGTTACAAGACCCTAGTCAACTGTGCAAAATCATCTACACTTGTATGGGATGTTGGTCACATATACTTGGTGGGTTCATCATGGTGAAGCTGTGAACGTCAATGTTATTGACTACGTGGAAGCAGCAGATCACCATCTTAATCTGCCTGATGCTCAGGTGGAAGAGGAGGAGGTGGTGGTGGTGGAGCCAGTGAGTTTGACCAACATTGAAACAATGCTACGAAATGCTCGTGCATTCCGTGAACTTTCACCTGTAGAAGAAAAATGGTGGGCCCGCATGTAACACCCCTGATATGATTTACCCAATATGTACTCAACTCTTGCCATTTCCAGCGTTAAGTTATTTTATTTTCTCGGGTTCGGGTTTTTGTCTCCGTGGGTTGTTATCGTTGTCATGCATCTCATATCATGTCATCATGTGCATTGCATTTGCATACGTGTTCATCTCATGCATTCGAGCATTTTCCCCGTTGTCCGTTTTGCATTCCGGCGCTTCATTCCCTCCGGTGGTCATTTCTACCTTTCTTTCGTGTGTGGGGATTAAACATTTCCGGATTGGACCGAGACTTGCCAAGCGGCCTTGGTTTACTACCTGTAGACCGCCTGTCAAGTTTCGTACCATTTGGACTTCGTTTGATGCTCCAACGGTTAACCGAGGGACCGAGAAGGCCTCGTGTGTGTTGCAGCCCAACACCCTCCAATTTGGCCCAAAACCCACCAAAACCATCTCCATCATCTAGAGCATTCGATCACGATCGCGTGGCCGAAAACCGCACCTCATTTGGACACTCCTAGCTCCCTCTATGCCTATATAAAGTCCCCCCAAAAATCTCCTTCTTCTTCCCCCGTCCAAACCCTAGATCCATCTCCACCCGCGCCGCCGGACGAAAACCCGGCTGGCCGGACACATCCGCCCAGCCCCGCCGCCGCCACGTGTCGCCACCTTACTTGCTGCCGCCCGCGCCCACATCGATCGCGCCGCCATCCCGCGCGGGCCCGCCGAGGCCCAAGGCCGGCCCCCGCGGCCCAAGCTTCCCCGCGGCCACGCCCGAGCGCCCGACACCCATCTTCCCTGGCGCCGTTCGCTCGCCGAGCTCCGGCGAGCTCAGGCGCCACTCCGCCGCGCCGCCCCATCCCGCCGGACGCCGCCCCTCGCTGCCACGGCCATCGCCGACGCCGCCCGTGGCCACCCCGGCCCGAGTCTCCTCCTCGACCTCCCTCACCGGCCGGCCCCTTCCAACTCCGGCGGATCTTGCTACAGTAACTCCAGCGAGGTGCATCGGGAACCGTGCCAGATCCAGATCTGGAACTTTGCCTCGGTTGACTTTCTCCCGAAACCCTAATATTTTGGCTATGTTCATCGCATCGTAACTTTGCATCCGTAGCTCCGTTTTGGGCATATAGCATATCAAAATGTTCGCCTCAGAGAGCACATCATTTCATCTCATCGCATCATTTTCATTTGAGTTCATCTTGATGCCCGAAATGCTGTTATAAGAATGCTATTTGAGATAATTGTCAGATCTGCTGCTCCAATTAGATATTTGTCATTTTTGCCATGATTATTGTGTGCATGATATGCCTCTAAGCTCTACATAAGTTTTTTTATATGTTTTGCCATCTATCCAGAGGTGCAATCCATGTATTTTTGTGATGTGTGTGGTGACTAGCACAAGCTTGCAAAGTGGAGCATTCGTTATGCTGATTTCAGGGACTTAGCATTTCCACTAAGTCTTGTGCTGTCTATCTCAATAGACCATATGTTCTTGTTGTTTCCTAGTGATTCGTGCCTCTTTTGAGATGATCAATAAGGATGTTTTGTTAATCTTGTAGTGCTCTATCCATCCATGTCTTTGTTTGCAATTATGGAGCACCCTAGCTTGAGTCAAGCGAGCTCTACTTTTGTCATTTCGTGAATCTGGGCAGATTGTCGACTTGTTAGCAATTTTGCCGAGGATGTTGTAGTTGATCCGTGCATGCCATGTTATTGTTCTTGCCATGTGTAGCTTGTATTTTGTGTATTCTTGATGGGTGCATGCTTAGATTGTCATGACTTGCTCTGCAGTGAGTGCATCGAGCTCGTAAACATGCCTACTTGATATCTGATTTTGCATGTTCCAGTTTTCACCAAGTCTGAGAACTGATTATGTTTTTGCCATGTTCACATGCTTGCAAATGTATTTTCTGATCTCTTTTGGCTCATGGTCACTAAGGGACTTTTGTTAAGCTCTTTGAGTAGCACCATGCCATGCTTTACTTTGCCATGTTCAGGTCCTGTAGCATATAGTTTTCATGCTCCAAAGTGTGCTACCTGATCTGAAATTCCATACAAGTGTTAATTTCACTAAGTCTGAAATATGTTTACCAAATGCATTTTTGCCATGCTTGTTTGAACCTGTTAATGGATGAATTGGCCGTAGCACAGTGCTAGTCTTTTGTTAAGCACCATGAGTGGAACCCTGCCATGTATTTTGATGCCATGTTTGGGTGCTGTAGCATGTTCATCTTGTTGCATTTAGATGGCTACTTGCTGTAAATCGCAGAACATGGTCATATTTGAATTGCTTGCCATTTTCAAACCGTAACTCCGATTCTGGAGTTCTTTATATCATTTTCAAGCGATTTCATCTCATCTTTCTAGTGGCACACTTGGATTTCCCAGTTGAGGCCAGGTTCATGCTTTCCTTGTCAATCTTGCATATGCATCCCATATTGCATCCCGCATAGCATCCCATCTTTGCATCATGTTGTTTGAGTTTGCACGTGGTTGATTGTGTCATTGTTGCTTGTTCGTCTTGTTTGGGTAGAGCCGGGAGACGAGTTCGCTAACAAGGAGCCCGTTGAGTTTGGTTTCGAGGATCCAGTCAACTCTGACAACTTTGCAGGCAAGATGATCATACCCTCGAAATCACTACTATCTTTGCTTTGCTAGATGCTCGCTCTTTTGCTATGCCTATGCTACGATGCCTACCACGTGCTTGTCATGCCTCCCAAATTTCCATGTCAAACCTCTAACCCACCATGTCCTAGCAAACCGTTGATTGGCTATGTTACCGCTTTGCTCAGCCCCTCTTATAGCGTTGCTAGTTGCAGGTGAAGATTGGAGACCGTTCCTTGTTGGAACATTATTTACTTGTTGGGATATCATTATATTGCCATGTTATCTTAATGCATCTATATACTTGGTATAGGGTGGAAGGCTCGGCCGCTCGCCTAGTGTTTTGTTCCACTCTTGCCGCCCTAGTTTCCGTCATATCGGTGTTATGTTCCCGGATTTTGCGTTCCTTACGCGGTTGGGTGATAATGGGAACCCCTTGATAGTTCGCCTTGATTAAATCTTTTCCAGCAATGCCCAACCTTGGTTTTACCATTTGCCACCTAGCCTCTTTTTCCCTTGGGTTTCCGGAGCCCGAGGGTCATCTTATTTAACCCCCCCCCCGGGCCAGTGATCCTCTGAGTGTTGGTCCGACTGAGCTGCCTGCGGGGCCACCTCGGGGCAACTTGAGGGTTGGTTTTACTCGTAGCTAGTCTCATCTGAGTGTGCCCTGAGAACGAGATATGTGCAGCTCCTATCGGGATTTATCAGCACATTCGGGCGGTGTTGCTGGATTTGTTTTAACTTGTCGAAGTGTCTTGTAGAACCGGGATACCGAGTCTAATCGGAATGTCTCGGGAGAAGGTCTATTCCTTCGTTGACCGTGAGAGCTTGTCATGGGCTAAGTTGGGACTCCCCTGCAGGGATTTGAATTTTCGAAAGCCATGCCCGCGGTTATGGGCAGATGGGAATTTGTTAATGTCCGGTTGTAGATAACTTGAACCTTAACTTAATTAAAATGAATCAACTGTGTGAGTTACCGTGATGGTCTCTTCTCGGCGGAGTCCGGGAAGTGAACACAGTGTTGGAGTAATGCTTGAAGTAGGTTGCTCTCTAGTTACTCGTTCGCGCTTTGCCTCCTCTTCTCGCTCTCTGTTGCGAACAAGTTAGCCACCATATATGCTAGTCGCTTGCTGCAGCTCCACATATTCACCTTGCCTTACCTATAAGCTTGAATAGTCTTGATCGCGAGGGTGTGAGATTGCTGAGTCCCTGTGGCTCACAGATTACTTCCAAACCAGATGCAGGGCCTGATGACTCCGTTCCAGATGACACGCTTGAGCTCAAGTGGGAGTTCGATGAGGACTCACGCCGATACTACGTGTCTTTCCCTGATGATCAGTAGTGGTGCCCAGATTGGGGCGATCGGGACCGTGTCGCATGTTGGGTTATCTTTTATTTTGGCGCCGTAGTCGAGCCATGAGTCTTTGATTGTTGTAATACTATTTATGTACTTTGATTGACATGGCGAGTGTAAGCCAACTATGTATCTCCCCTTTTATTATCTATATTACATGGGATGTTGTGAAGATTGCCTAACTTGCGACATTGCTTTCAATGCGGTTATGTCTCTAAGTCGTGCCTCGACACGTGGGAGCTATAGCCGCATCGAGGGCGTTACACCGCATGTTGGAACAATGAAACGTTGTTGTCACCCCAGGAAATAAGCTGTCAGTATTCTCAGCTATTGTCACCTTTCTTCAGGTGAAGACATCTGAGCGGATGACCAACAAATCATTCGATGCGATGTTGGCTGCTTTCTGCAAATCTTTCCCAGATGCGTCTGAGCTGCCACACACCTACAGTAAAATGAAGAATTTCCTTCGTGAAGTTGGAATTGGATATGATATGATCCATGTTTGTAAGAATAATTGTGTTCTGTTCTGGAAGGATTATGCCAACTTAAGTGAATGCCCGAAATGCAAATCATCAAGATGGAAAGATGGTAATGTTGTGAAGAGGATTCCTCATAATGTTCTAAGACATTTTCCAATTACACCAAGATTGCAGAGGTTGTTTCATGATGCTGAAACAAGAGAGGATGTACTGTGGAATTCTAGGAACCATGAGTACAGAGATCAGAATGTAATGAGCCATCCATCTCATGGTAGTGAGTGGAAAAGCTTCAATGAGAAACACAAGAAACATTAGACTTGGCTTAGCTTCAGATCCATTTAACCCATTTGGCCACCAGAGCAGCACATATAGCATGTGGCCAATGCTTGCTATCCCTTGCAACATGCCTCCAAATGTCTGCACCAAAGAATCAAACTACATGATGGCCTTGCTCATCCCAGGTCCAAAAAGTCCTGGAAAGGATTTTGATTTGTTCATGGAGCCTCTTGTGGAGGAACTTCAACAGCTATGGAAGGGTGTTCTCACTCGAGACCTATATAGCAGCCCACCAGCTGATTTCTTTCTGCGTGCTGTTATAATTTGGTGCATTCATGATTATCTGGCTTTGGGCACTATGTCAGGGTGAACGACACATGGTTACAATGCATGTGTTCGCTGTGACAGGAATCCGTTGTCATACGCAATACTTAGCAAGATCTGTTACATTGGACACCGCCGTTTCCTTGCCAAGGACAAGCCACATCCTAGAAAATACCTAAGACATGTGTTCAATGCAAAGCATGAAAACCGTGATGCGCCAAAAAGGCTCACCGTCGATGAGTTGCAAGTGGAACTAGAGAAGGTCAGGCATATTACACCAAGAAACCATCCTGGTAATGGTAGTGGGAAAAGGAAGCGTGGCAGGGTAGAAGAGAGATTATTGTTTACCCGTAGGTCCACTTTGTGGGACTTGGAGTGTTGGAAAGATTTGGATCTGCGGCATAATCTTGATGTGATGCACATCGAGAAAAATATATGTGACAGCATTATCGGCACACTTCTTAATATTGAAGGCAAGACAAAAGATACCTTAAAATCTAGGATTTATTTGACACACCTGGGTATCAGAAAGGATTTGCAGGTGCAAGATGAAGGTAAACCACGGGATATGGCACCAGTTGTGTACGTCTTGGACAAGGTAAAAAGAAAAGAATTCTGCGAGGTCCTGTCACATGTGAGATTCCCACATGGATTTGCTTCCAACCTTGAAAGGAGAGTCAGTGCAGATGGAAACAAGGTACAAGGGTTGAAAACTCATGACTGCCACGTCCTACTTCAAAGGGTTTTACCTGTTATCCTTAGAAGATTGGGCCGCCCTGACTTATATAGTGCAGTTGCAGAGTTGGGACAATTCTTCAGGGAACTCTGCAGTAGGAATATCAGGATAGATGCTTTGGAGTGTCTTAGAGACAAGATACCAACTATCATATGCGACCTTGAGAAGATATATCCTCCAGCCTTCTTTGATGTGATGGTGCATTTGGCTGTTCATCTACCTAATGAGGCACTACTTAGAGGTCCAGTACAGTATGGCTGGATGTACCCTATTGAAACGTGGCTAGGCACTTTCAAGGGCTATGTTAGGAACAGAGCTAGACCCGAGGGTTCCATTGCAGAGGCCTACATTGCTACAGAAGCATTGACATTCTGCTCGAAATACATTGAAACAGCTGATCAGCTTAGCAAAGAGGTGGGTGAAGACAATCTCGGGCTCAATGTTTTCGATTATTCTGTTCGAGTTATAGGGAAGAGTCAACAAGAGGACAAACCTAAAGATTTAGACAAAATGGTTTGGTATGTGTTGAATAACTGTCCTGAGATACTACCTTATATCAAGTAAGTGCAGTACTGCAGCTTATACATCGTAATCTACTAAACTTGCAGCACATTCTAATATATTTAGATGTTTGACGCGATCACTATGTTGCGCAGCATCTACAAAGAGGAGTTACTGCCGCAAAATCCAAGAAACATTGACAAACTGGTTATGGCAGGATTTGCGAAATGGTTCAAGAACCATGTAAGCTTTTGAAGTGCACTGTCAGTTTTTTTAATATAGTAAGTACATAAGATGATCAGATTGTCTATTTTCTAACCATAGGTTCAGAAGATGCGGGAGGATGGGCATGCAGTTGATGATGCCCTTTACTCACTAGCAATGGGTCATGACACTCGGGTAAGACATTATGAATCTTGCGTTGTTGGAGATGTGCGCTACAACACCCTTGCACAAGACGAAGGCAGGAAGACACAAAACAATGCCATCATGAGCATGGATACGTATGACAAAGAGACAACTGAAATGTATGCTAACATAACAGACATTGTTCAGTTGCAGTATATCTTGAATTTCGAGGATCATCGGTGTGTGGTTCTGTTGTGCTGTCATTGGTATAACCTGTTTCCCAGGATCGCAAAACGCAGAGCTGATGATTATTTCAAATCCATCAATGTCAATGCGGCGTACCAGACCAATGAGCCTTTTATTTTGGCAAATCAATCAACACAGATATTTTTCTTGGAAGACACATTTGCACGTAGCGATGACTGGAGAGTATTGCAAAGGTTTGAGTAGAGGAATTCGTTTAATGAAGTTACACAACAAGATGATGCTTACACTGCTCCTGATGTACAAGATAACACAGATGTTCCTAATATCTTTGAGAACCATCACGTCAATGACGCCGGCGAAAAGATTGCATGTCGTGATGTGGACATACAAGAGTTGATCAAGAAGAAGCCAATGTTAGAGGACGTTGAGGACGAAGAAGAAGATGACACCATGGGGAATTACGATTTAGACTGATACACATGGCGAAGATATTGACGTTGCTACTGCGGATGATGATTACATTGCTTTTGTCGTATTTGCCTGTCAGAAGACGTTTTTTTATCTATTATGTGAAATTGTGTTTGCTATGACAACTGAAACCTGATGAACATGTTGTTTAGTATTTTGCTGTGAGAACATCACTTGTTATGTATGCTGATTTGTGTTTGGTGATTGTATGACAACTAAAACATGATGACATTGTTGTTTAGTTTTACTCATATTTGTCTATGAAACTTGAATTTGATGACATAGTTTGCTGTTGGACTGCAATTTGCTCGACGTCTTCGAATGAGAACAACCCGATAGGGCCTCTGCTATTTATTTATTTATATGAGCAAAAGGGGATACCCCCTGATTTCCGTTAATAGAAATCATTAGATGTTACAACAGTACGCCCAGCCTGCTACACAGGTTTCATTCATTACTAGTTTCAGCAAAGTGCTCATGTCGTAGCCACTGAATACATCACGAGTGCTACATACACTGTAAATAAAGAGACAATCATCCTACAGAGCACATCGATTTTGCCCATTATCTTCACAAGCTCTTTCATCTCCTCATTGTTGTCTAGGCCGTTCAGCATCTGTTGCTTGGTCATGATCAGAGGAACTGCATCTTTAACCTTCTGCTCTTCATCTTCCTCTTCTGCCGTTCCTTCAGTTACTTGTCCAACACCCCAACCTGCTGGTATTGGGATTCCTCGGCTAACCAAATAATCAGCATAGTTGCATTCCCCCACATCAACAACTTCCCAGAAATACAAATCACACGAATCTTCCCTTTTCTACACGAATCAAATTGGAAGATCATCAACCAAACTATTAAAAAAATCAGCAACTGAAAGCAGCAGAACAACACTTAAACATATTATTACCCCATGATACGGGCATTTGTAGAAGACTCGGCCAGGGTTGCGGATTGTGGTTGAGACGCGATGGATGACTCTACATGATTTGCAGCAATGGCACCACACCAACGACAATGGGTTGCGATGAGCAATCGGCTGCGGTGCGCGTGCCGACAGGGGTGTGATGAGACCCACAGGCGATGGTACGGGTGGCGACTTGGCGCATATCTGGTTGTTGCCTGCTAAAGAGCAGGTGGACGAGCAGCCAGCGGACATGGTTGCTGCGGCCAGAGCTTCTGATGCTAGGCAGAGTAAGTAGAGAAGAGGAGAAGCGAATGTTGGATATGTCAGTTTCATTACTTGTAGAGTAGCATAGCACCATATATAGTCATAGTCTAGGTTTGGATTCGAACCAGCTATAGGAGCACGTCTTTCTTTTTTCGAAAACTCGGCAATGTCTCTTTACTGGTACACTAGCTTGTTCTGTACGCCTTCCCAAGTCTTTGATTTTCTTTCCCTTTTTTGCAAGGAAGGAAGGAGGACAAAATTGGGAGTTCCTGGGACTCGAACCCAAGACCTCTCGGTTGAAAACCAAGGGTGCTAGTCACTTATATTGTTCATCTCCACCGTCGACCTCCTCCAGCCTCCACGAGCTACTGTTCAACCACCCCTCCACAGGCACCCCTCCATCGTCTACTGTTCATAAAGCCCTCCACACCACGGGGTCCTGTTCAACCACCCCTCCACAGGCACCCCTCCACCATCTACTGTTCATCCAGCCCTCCGCACCACGAGGTCCTGTTCATCCAGAGGCAACGCCACCGCTCACTGTTCATCCACCCCCCCCCACCCCCGCAACGCTCACTGTTCATCCAATCGATCAACTTCAGTTAGCAGCAGTAGCGAAGGAATCGCTCGATCGGGTTCAGTTAATAGCCATCGATCGATCGCTCGGGTACAGTAACGCGTAGCCTGCAGTGCAATCGCTTGGGTTCAGTTAGAGCCCAACGCCTCGCTCGGGTTCAGTTAGAGCCAACGCCTCGAACACACGCGCATACGTGTACGAGATAAACGTGCATCACTCAGCCCCGACCTCCCACCGTAACCGGGAACTTGTTGGGGAATGTAGTAATTTCAAAAAAAATCCTATGCACACGCAAGATCATGGTGATGCATAGCAACAAGAGGGGAGAGTGTGATCTACGTACCCTTGTAGACCGACAGCGGAAGCGTTAGCACAACGCGGTTGATGTAGTCGTACGTCTTCACGGCCTGACCGATCAAGCACCGAAACTACGGCACCTCCGAGTTTTAGCACACGTTCAGCTCGATGACGATCCCCGGACTCCGATCCAGCAAAGTGTCGGGGAAGAGTTCCGTCAGCACGACGGCATGGTGACGATCTTGATGTTCTACCGTCGCCGGGCTTCGCCTAAGCACCGCTACAATATTATCGAGGATTATGGTGGAAGGGGGCACCGCACACGGCTAAGAAAATGATCACGAGGATCAACTTGTGTGTCTAGGGGTGCCCCCTGCCCCCGTATATAAAGGAGCAAGGGGACGAGGCCGGTCGGCCCTATAGGCGCGCCAAGGAGGAGTCCTCCTCCTAGTAGTAGGACTCCTACTAGGAGGGGGAAAGGAAGTGGGGAGGGAGAAGGAAAGGGGGGCACCGCCCCCCCCTCTCCTAGTCCAATTCAGACCAGGGGGGAGGAGGCGCGCGGCCCACTCTGGCTGCCCTTCTCTCTCTCCACTAAGGCCCATATGGTCCATTACTTCTCCCGGGGGGGTCCGGTAACCCTCCGGTACTCCGGTTTTCTCTGAAATCACCCGGAACACTTCCGGTGTCCGAATATATCCGTCCAATATATCAATCTTTATGTCTCGACCATTTCGAGACTCCTCGTTATGTCCATGATCACATCCGGGACTCTGAACTAACTTCGGTACATCAAAACTCATAAACTCATAGTATAATTGTCATCGAAACCTTAAGCGTGCGGACCCTATGGGTTCGAGAACAATGTAGACATGACCGAGACATGTCTCTGATCAATAACCAATAGCGGAATCTGGATGCTCATATTGGCTCCCACATATTCTACGAAGATCTTTATCAGTCAGACCGCATAACAACATACGTTGTTCCCTTTGTCATTGGTATGTTACTTGCCCGAGATTCGATCGTCGGTATCTCAATACCTAGTTCAATCTCGTTACCGGCAAGTCTCTTTACTCGTTATGTAATACATCATCTCGCAACTAACTCATTAGTTGCAATGCTTGCAAGGCTTGTGTGATGTGCATTACCGAGAGGGCCCAGAGATACCTCTCCGACAATCGGAGTGACAAATCCTAATCTTGAAATACGCCAACCCAACATTTACCTTTGGAAACACTTGTAGAGCTCCTTTATAATCACCCAGTTACGTTGTGACGTTTGGTATCACACAAAGTGTTCCTCCGGCAAACGGGAGTTGCATAATCTCATATTCATAGGAACATGTATAAGTCATGAAGAAAGCAATAGCAACATACTAAACGATCGGGTGCTAAGCTAATGGAATGGGTCATGTCAATCACATCATTCTCCTAATAATGTGATCCCGTTAATCAAATGACAACACATGTCTATGGTTAGGAAACATAACCATCTTTGATTAATGAGCTAGTCAAGTAGAGGCATACTAGTGACGTTTAGTTTGTCTATGTATTCACACAAGTATTATGTTTCCGGATAATACAATTCTAGCATGAATAATAAACATTTATCATGATATAAGGAAATAAAATAATAACATTATTATTGCCTCTAGAGCATATTTCCTTCAGAACTCCCCGAAATTTTCCTCCCCCTCGCTTCTACCACGGCTTTTTCCGTCATGGATGGCCCAAAGAATGTCATGCAGCTGCGTCTCCGGCCCGCATAGGACGAAAAGCCCATTTTCTGTCATGATTTTTTGTCATAGAAGTAGGAGCCCACCACATCTATGATGATACCAGGTTTTGTCACAATTATTGTCATAGAAGTGTCATATGTATGACAGAAACAAAATTCGTTTGGCCCAAAATGTCATGGATGTGTCTTTTTTTGTAGTGTAGGTGGATCCATCCCTTTATGCTATCCAGAAATTCTATATCATTTCCGATTAGTAATATGTCATCTACATATAATATTAGAAATGCTATAGAGCTCCCACTCACTTTCTTGTAAATACAGGCTTCTCCAAAAGTCTGTACAAAACCAAATGCTTTGATCGCACTATCAAAGCATTTATTCCAACTCCGAGAGGCTTGCACCAGTCCAAATGGACCGCTGGAGCTTGCACACTTTGTTAGCTCCCTTTGGATCAACAAAACCTTCTGGCTACATCATATACAACTCTTCTTCCAGAAATCCATTCAGGAATGTAGTTTTGACATCCATCTGCCAAATTTCATAATCATAAAATGCGACAATTGCTAACATGATTCGGACAGACTTAAGCATCGCTACGGGTGAGAAGGTCTCATCGTAGTCAATCCCTTGAACTTTTCGAAAACCTTTTGCGACAAGTCGAGCTTTGTAGACAGTAACATTACCGTTAGCGTCAGTCTTCTTGTTGAAGATCCATTTATTCTCAATTGCTTTCCGATCATTGGGCAAGTCAACCAAAGTCCATACTTTGTTCTCATACATGGATCCCATCTCAGATTTCATGGCTTCAAGCCATTTTGCGGAATCTGGGCTCACCATCGCTTCTCCATAGTTCGTAGGTTCATCATGATCTAGTAGCATGACTTCCAGAACAGGATTACCGTACCACTCTGGTGCGGATCTTACTCTGGTTGATCTACGAGGTTCAGTAGTATCTTGTTCTGAAGTTTCATGATCATCATCATTAGCTTCCTCACTAATTGGTGTAGGTGTCACAGAAACTGGTTTCTGTGATGTACAACTTTCCAATAAGGGAGCAGGTATAGTTACCTCATCAAGTTCTACTTTCCTCCCACTCACTTCTTTCGAGAGAAACTCCTTCTCTAGAAAGTTTCCGAATTTAGAAACAAAAGTCTTACCTTCATATCTATGATAGAAGGTGTATCCAATAGTTTCCTTTGGATATCCTATGAAGACACATTTCTCCGATTTGGGTTCGAGCTTATCAGGTTGAAGCTTTTTCGCATAAGCATCGCAACCCCAAACTTTCAGAAAAATGACAACTTTGGTTTCTTGCCAAACCACAGTTCATAAGGCGTCGTCTCAACGGATTTTGATGGTGCCCTATTTAACGTGAATGCGGTCGTCTCTAGAGCATAACCCAAAACAATAGCGGTAAATCAGTAAGAGACATCATAGATCGCACCATATCAAGTAAAGTACGATTACGACGTTCGGACACACCATTACGCTGTGGTGTTCCGGGTGGCGTGAGTTGCAAAACTATTCCGCATTGTTTCAAATGTACACCAAACTCGTAACTCAAATATTCTTCTCCACGATCAGATTGTAGGAATTTTATTTTCTTGTTACGATGATTTTCAACTTCACTCTGAAATTCTTTGAACTTTTCAAACGTTTCAGACTTATGTTTCATTAAGTAGATATACCCATATCTGCTTAAGTCATCTGTGAAGGTGAGAAAATAACGATATCCGCCACGAGCCTCAACATTCATTGGACCACATACATCTGTATGTATGATTGCCAACAAATCTGTTGCTCTCTCCACAGTACCGGAGAACGGTGTTTTTGTCATCTTACCCATAAGGCACGGTTCACAAGTACCAAGCGATTCATAATCAAGTGGTTCCAAAAGTCCATCAGTATGGAGTTTCTTCATGCGCTTTACACCGATATGACCCAAACGGTAGTGCCACAAATAAGTTGCACTATCATTATCAACTCTGCATCTTTTGGCTTCAACATTATGAATATGTGTGTCACTACTATCAAGATTTAATAAGAATAGACCACTCTTTAAGGGTGCATGACCATAAAAGATATTACTCATATAAATAGAACAACCATTATTCTCTGATTTAAATGAATAACCGTCTCACATCAAACAAGATCCAGATATAATGTTCATGCTTAACGCTGGCACGAAGTAACAATTATTTAGGTCTAATACTAATCCCGAAGGTAGATGTAGAGGTAGCGTGCCGACCGCGATCACATCGACTTTGGAACCATTTCCCACGCGCATCGTCACCTCGTCCTTAGCCAATCTTCGCTTAATCCATAGTCCCTGTTTCGAGTTGCAAATATTAGCAACAGAACCAGTATCAAATACCCAGGTGCTACTGCGAGCATTAGTAAGGTACACATCAATAACATGTATATCACATATACCTTTGTTCACCTTGCCATCCTTCTTATCCGCCAAATACTTGGGGCAGTTCCGCTTCCAGTGACCAGTCTGCTTGCAGTAGAAGCACTCAGTTTCAGGCTTAGTTCCAGGTTTGGGTTTCTTCTCTTGAGTAGCAACTTGCTTGCTGTTCTTTTTGAAGTTCCCCTTCTTCTTTCCTTTGCCCTTTTTCTTCAAACTAGTGGTCTTGTTGACCATCAACACTTGATGCTCCTTCTTGATTTCTACCTCCGCAGCTTTCAGCATTACGAAGAGCTCGAGAATAGTCTTATTCATCCCTTGCATATTATAGTTCATCACGAAGCTCTTGTAGCTTGGTGGCAGTGATTGGAGAATTCTATCAATGACCCAATCATCTGGAAGATTAACTCCCAATTGAATCAAGTGATTATTATACCCAGACATTTTGAGTATATGCTCACTGACAGAACTGTTCTCCTCCATCTTGCAGCTATAGAACTTATTGGAGACTTCATATCTCTCAATCCGGGAATTTGCTTGAAATATTAACTTCAACTCCTGGAACATCTCATATGCTCCATGACGTTCAAAACGTTGTTGAAGTCCCGATTCTAAGCCGTAAAGCATGGCACACTGAACTATCGAGTAGTCATCAGCTTTGCTCTGCCAGACGTTCATAACATCTGGTGTTGCTCCAGTAGCAGGCCTGGCACCCAGCGGTGCTTCCAGGACATAATTCTTCTGTGCAGCAATGAGGATAATCCTCAAGTTACGGACCCAGTCCGTGTAATTGCTACCATCATCTTTCAACTTTGCTTTCTCAAGGAACGCATTAAAATTCAACGGAACAACAGCACGGGCCATCTATCTACAATCAAACATAAACAAGCAAGATACTATCAGGTACTAAGTTCATGATAAATTTAGGTTCAATTAATCATATTACTAAAGAACTCCCACTTAGATAGACATCCCTCTAATCCTCTAAGTGATTACGTGATCCAAATCAACTAAACCATGTCCGATCATCACGTGAGATGGAGTAGTTTCATTGGTGAACATCACTATGTTGATCATATCTACTATATGATTCACGCTCGACCTTTTGGTCTCCGTGTTCCGAGGCCATATCTGTATATGCTTCGCTCGTCAAGTATAACCTGAGTATTCCGCGTGTGCAACTGTTTTGCTCCCGTTGTATTTGAACGTAGAGCCTATCACACCCGATCATCATGTGGTGTCTCAGCACGAAGAACTTTCGCAATGGTGCATACTCAGGGAGAACACTTCTTGATAATTAGTGAGAGATCATCTTAAAATGCTACCGTCAAACAAAGAAAGATAAGATGCATAAAAGATAAACATCACATGCAATCAATATAAGTGATATGATATGGCCATCATCATCTTGTGCTTCTGATCTCCATCTTCGAAGCATCGTCATGATCACCATCGTCACCGGCGCGACACCTTGATCACCATCGTAGCATCGTTGTCATCTCGCCAATCTTATGTTTCCACGACTATCGCTACCGCTTAGTGATAAAGTAAAGCATTACAGCGCAATTGCATTGCATACAATAAAGCGACAACCATATGGCTCCTGCCAGTTGCCGATAACTTGGTTACAAAACATGATCAGCTCATACAATCATGTCTTGACCATATCACATCACAACATGCCCTGCAAAAACAAGTTAGACGTCCTCTACTTTTTTGTTGCAAGTTTTACGTGGCTGCTACGGGCTTAAGTAAGAACCAATCTTACCTATGCATCAAAACCACAACGATAGTTTGTCAAGTTGGTGATGTTTTAACCTTCGCAAGGACCGGGCATAGTCACACTCGGTTCAACTAAAGTTGGAGAAACTGACACCCACTAGCCACCTTTGTGCAAAGCACGTCGGGAGAACCGGTCTCGCGTAAGCGTACGCGTAATGTCGGTCCGGGCCGCTTCGTCCAACAATACCGCCGAACCAAAGTATGACATGCTGGTAAGCAGTATGACTTATATCGCCCACAACTCACTTGTGTTCTACTCGTGCATATAACATCAACACATAAAACCTAGGCTCTGATACCACTATTGGGGAACGTAGTAATTTCAAAAAAATTCCTACATACACGCAAGATCATGGTGATGCATAGCAACGAGAGGGGAGAGTGTGATCTACGTACCCTTATAGACCGACAGCGGAAGCGTTAGCACAACGCGGTTGATGTAGTCGTACGTCTTCACGACCCGACCGATCAAGCTCCGAAACTACGGCACCTCCGAGTTTTAGCACACGTTCAGCTCGATGACGATCCCTGAACTCCGATCCAGCAAAGTGTCGGGGAAGAGTTCCGTCAGCACGATGGCATGGTGATGATCTTGATGTTCTACCATCACAGGGCTTCGCCTAAGCACCGCTACAATATTATCGAGGATTATGGTGGAAGGGGGCACCGCACACGGCTAAGAAAACGATCATGAGGATCAACTTGTGTGTCTAGGGGTGCCCCCTGCCCCCGTATATAAAGGAGCAAGGGGAGGAGGCCGGCCGGCCCTATAGGCGCGCCAAGGAGGAGTCCTCCTCCTAGTAGGAGTAGGAAGGAAAGGGGGGCGCCCCCCCCCTCTCCTAGTCCAATTCGGACAAGGGGGGAGGAGGCGCGCGGCCCACTCTGGCTGCCCTTCTCTCTCTCCACTAAGGCCCATATGGCCCATTACTTCTCCCGGGGGGTTTCCGGTAACCCTCCGGTACTTCGGTTTTCTCTGAAATCACCCGGAACACTTCCAGTGTCCGAATATATCCGTCCAATATATCAATCTTTATGTCTTGACCATTTCTAGGCTCCTCGTTATGTCCGTGATCACATCCGGGACTCCGAACTAACTTCGGTACATCAAAACTCATAATATAACTATCATCGAAACCTTAAGCGTGTGGACCCTACGGGTTCGAGAACAATGTAGACATGACCGAGACATGTCTCCGGTCAATAACCAATAGCGGAACCTGGATGCTCATATTGGCTCCCACATATTCTACGAAGATCTTTATTGGTCAGACCGCATAACAACATACGTTGTTCCCTTTGTCATCGGTATGTTACTTGCCCGAGATTCAATCGTCGGTATCTCAATACCTAGTTCAATCTCGTTACCCGCAAGTCTCTTTACTCGTTATGTAATACATCATCTCGCAACTAACTCATTAGTTGCAATGCTTGCAAGGCTTGTGTGATGTGCATTACCGAGAGGACCCAGAGATACCTCTCTGACAATCGGAGTGACAAATCCTAATCTCGAAATACGCCAACCCAACATTTACCTTTGGAGACACTTGTAGAGCTCCTTTATAATCACCCAGTTATGTTGTGACGTTTGGTAGCACACAAAGTGTTCCTTCGGCAAACGGGAGTTGCATAATCTCATAGGCATAGGAACATGTATAAGTCATGAAGAAAGCAATAGCAACATACTAAACGATCGAGTGCTAAGCTAATGGAATGGGTCATGTCAATCACATCATTCTCCTAATAATGTGATCCCGTTAATCAAATGACAACACATGTCTATGGTTAGGAAACATAACCATCTTTGATTAACGAGCTAGTCAAGTAGAGGCATACTAGTGACCTTTAGTTTGTCTATGTATTCACACAAGTATTATGTTTCCGGATAATACAATTCTAGCTTGAATAATAAACATTTATCATGATATAAGGAAATAAAATAATAACATTATTATTGCCTCTAGGGCATATTTCTTTCATAACTCCCCAAAATTTTCCTCCCCCTCGCTTCTACCACGGTTTT
Organism: Triticum aestivum; assembly: GCF_018294505.1. Lineage (NCBI taxonomy): Eukaryota > Viridiplantae > Streptophyta > Magnoliopsida > Poales > Poaceae > Triticum > Triticum aestivum. The sequence continues at coordinate 514,579,138 of NC_057800.1, read as the reverse complement.
TTCCATCATGGATGGCCCAAAGAATGTCATGCAGCTGCGTCTCCAGCCCGCCCAGGACGAAAAGCCCATTTTTTGTCATGATTTTTTGTCATAGAAGTAGGATCCCACCACATCTATGATAATACCAGGTTTTGTCACAATTATCGTCATAGAAGTGTCATATGTATGACAGAAACAAAATTCGTTTGGCCCAAAATGTCATGGATGTGTCTTTTTTTGTAGTGTGGGTGTATCCATCCCACCAACGAAAACGACTTACAGTTCCCAACACTTTCCATGCTAGATATGACATAGGCGGTTCCCAAACAGAAAATAAAGTTTATTCCTTTTTCCACCATACTTTCACTTTCCATGGCTAACCCTATCCACGGGTTCCCTCCATACCAACTCTTTCCAAGGAATTTATTATTTGATAACACAATGTAAATTCAATTGTTTTGCATTTCGGGACTGGGCATCCCTAATACCTTTGCCTTGCTCTCATGCAATGACAAGTGAATAAACACTCATCTCGAGAATAACACATCTAGCATGGAAAATATTAGCCACCCCCTCACTACTCCGCGAGCGAAACAAACACACAAAAGAGAAGTTTATTTTCAAAATTAGAGATGGCACATGCAAATTTACTTAGAATGGCAAAAGAATATCGCATATAGGTAGATATAGTGGACTCATGTGGCAAAATTGGGTTAAAGGTTTTTGGATGCACAAGTAGTGATCATACTTAGTGCAAAGTGAAGGCTAGCAAAAGATTGGGAAGCGACCAACCAAGAAACGGATAATCTCATAAGCAAGCACTAAGCATAATTAACACCGAATAATGCACCACAAATAGGATATAATTTTCATGGCATGACTATTGACTTTCGTGCACGCATAGGGAATCACAAACCTTAACACCAATATTCTTACTAGAGCACAATTACTCATCAACATAACTCACATATCACATCATCATATCTCAAAACTATTACTAAGAATCAAGTTTATTCTGTCCAATGATCTTCATGACACATTTTTTTCTTTTTCTTTATCCTTCTTGGATATCTATCACTTTGGGACTAATTTTCATGTGTTGCTTTTTATAAGGTCAAACAAATATAAGTGAAGATCATGAGCATAATTTCTCTTCTTTCTCTCAAAATAATTTAAGTGAAGCAAGAGAGAATTTCTTCAAACTTTTATTGACTCTCAAATAAATCTAAGTGAAGTAAGAGAGCATTTCTTCAAAAAATACTAAGCACACCATGCTCAAAAAGATTTAAGTGAAGCACTAGCGCAAGTCCTAGCTCATAAAAGATTTAAATGAAGCATAGAGAGCAATTCTAACAAGTCATGAAATAATTTTGGCTCTCTCAAATAGGTGTGTCGAGCAAGGATTGATGACTTAAAACACATAATAAAACAAGTAAAGACTCATATCATACAAGACGCTCCAAGCAAAACACATATCATGTGACGAATAAAAATATAGTCTCCAATAAAATTCTGATAGTTGTTGGAAGAAAGCGGGGATGCCACTCGGGGCATCCCCAAGCTTAGTTGGTTGCTCATTCTTGGATAATAGCTTGGGATGTTGGGGCATCCCCAAGCTTAGGCTCTTCTATCCTTCCTTCATCCATCATAAGATAACCCAAAACTTGAAAACATCAGTCACACAAAACTCAACAAAACCTTCGTTAGATCCGTTAGTATAAGAATAATAAATCACTACTATAAGTGTTGTATCAAACCACTTCATATTTTGTTTTTTTTATTATATCTACTATATTCCAACTTTTATATGGCAAAAACTCATCAAAGAAAACCATAGAGCCATCAAAATAAGCAGACAACACAAAGAAAACAGAATCTGTCAAAACTAAACAGTCTGTAGCAATCTTACTATTTCGAATACTTCTATAACTCCAAAAATTCTAAAACATTAGGAAGACCTGCGAAATTTGTATATTGATCTATTTCAAGTGGAATGGGTATTTTATCGCTCTCTGGTAAGAAATGAAAATTAATTTCTTTAGAGTAAAAGTTTTTGTTTTTTCAACAAGATCAAACAACTATCACCCAAGAAGATCCTAAAGGCTTTACTTGGCACAAACACTAACTAAAACAGAAAAAACACAATCATAACAGTAGCATAATTGTGCTAACACACAAAAACAGGAAGAAAAAGCAAAAATAAATTTTATTCATTGGGTTTCCTCCCAACAAGCGCTATAGTTTTACGCCCTTAGCTAGGCATAAAGCAAGGATCTAAGTTTTGTCATCTTTGTCCAACTCTTCAATCAAGCACTTAGAATCCTTCAAAGAATAAAAATGCAAAGGAAAAGTAGATCACAAGAAAATATATGAGAATGAAGACCCGGGGACCGTAGGTTTCACTAGTGGCTTCTCTCGAGAAAGATAGCAAACGGTGGGTAAACAAATTACTATTGGGCAATTGATAGAACCTCAAATAATTATGAAGATATCTAGGCAATGATCATTACATAGGCATCACGTCCAAGATTAGTAGACTGACTCCTGCCTGCATCTACTACTATTACTCCACACATCGACCGCTATCCAGCATGCATCTAGTGTATTAAGTTCATGGAAAAACGGAGTATGCAATCAGAACGATGGCATGATGTAGACAAGATCCATTTATCTATTGCGTAGATATAGATCCCATCTTTTTATCATTAGTAGCAACGATACATACGTGTCGGTTCCCTTTCTGTCACTGGGATCAAGCACCGTAAGATCAAACCCACTACTGGGAACCTTTTCCCATTGCAAGATAAATAGATCAAGTTGGCCAAACAAAACCCAAATATCAGAGAAGAAATACGAGGCTATAAGAGATCATGCATATAAAATAAAAGAAACTCAAATAACTTTCATGGATATAAAAAGATATGACTGATCATAAACTCAAAGTTCTTCAGATCCCAACAAACACACCGCAAAAAGAGTTACATCATATGGATCTCCAAGAGACCATTGTATTGAGAATTCGGAGAGAGAGAGAGAGAAAGATGAAGCCTTCTAGCTACTAACTACGGACCCGAAGGTCTACAAAGAACTACTCACTCATCATCGGAGAGGAACCAATGGAGGTGGTGAACCCCATACGAGATGGTGTCTAGATTGGATCTGGAGGTTCTGGACTCTACGTTGGCTGGATGAATATTTCGTCGACTCACCTAGGGTTCTGGTATTTTGCGGTATTTATAGAGCAAAGAGGCGGTCCGGGGGGCACCCGAGGTGGGAACAACCCACCAGGGCGCACCTGGGCCTCCTGGCGCGCCCTGGTGGGTTGTCCCCTCCTCGGGACTCCCCCAGGTGCAACCAGGGCCCAACATGTTCCTTCTGGTCCATCAAAAATCTCCGTAAAGTTTCGTGGTGTTTGGACTCCGTCTGATATTGATTTTCTTTGATGTAAAAAAACACGGAAAAAACAGGAACTGGCACTTGGCACTATGTCAATAGATTAGTACCAAAAAATGATATAAAATGATTATAAAACATCCAAGATTGATAATATAACAGCATGGAACAATCAAAAAGTATAGATACGTTGGACACGTATCACAGAGCTTAGTAATACCAAATTTGGTTATTCCTCCCAATGCTAGATTTCTCTCTTATGAAAATATGAAAAAGAGTGTTGTCTTTTCTCCTGTGGCAAGGAAGCATCCATGGGTGGATGGAGCTCTAGCTATCATGTGTAAACTTCGCAAGGAGGTAATGGATCTTAAGCAACAAATTAATAAGCTCGAGTAAGAGAATCGTATCTTAAGGGAAATCATCGCCAAGAATATCACATCACCATCCCCGAAGAAAGATATCTAAATACATGGGTATGGGCACTCCCGTTGGCAACTGCCAAGCTTGGGGGAGTGCCCGGTATCGTATCACCATCACACCTTTATCTTTATTGTTTTTCTTAGTTCGATCCTTTTGCTGATATCTTCGTCTAGTAGAATAAAGTTTAGTATGATCTAGCTTTGAGTTTTGCTTTATGTTGCCTCTATGTAATTGAGTCCATGAGATATATAATAAAGAGTAGTTTTGAGTTAAGGGCTTTGCTTTCTTGCTATGATCTTGAGGGAGTTAAATAAAATAAAGAACAAAAAGAAATAAAAAGATCATATATTGATCTTATGGGGAGTAATGACTTCACATATAAAGAGTATGATGAATAAAAGTTGTTGGGAGTTGACAAACATAGTTTTGGTCATTGTTGCAATTAATAGGAAGTAATAAAGAAAGAGAGGCCTCACATATAAATATACTATCTTGGACACCTTTTGTAATTGTGAGCACTCATTAAAATATGACATGCTAAAAGGTTGATGTTGGACAAGGAAGACAACATAATAGTTTATGTTTTCTTATATCCGAATAGAAGTTATATTGTCATGGATCCCCCAACATGTTGAGCTTGCCTTCCCCTCTGATGCTAGCCAAATTATTTGCACCAAATAGAGATACTTCTTGTGCTTCCAAACATCCCTAAACCCAGTTTTGCCATGAGAGTTCACCATACCTACCTATGGATTGAGTAAGATCCTTCAAGTAGGTTGTCATCGGTGCAAGCAATAAAAATTGCTCTCTAAATATGTATGATCTAGTGTGAAGAAAATAAGCTTTATATGAACTTGTGATATGAAAGAAATAAAACTGACGGACTACATAATAAAGGTCCTTATCATAAGCGGAAATATAAAGTGACGTTCTTTTGCATTAAGATTTTGTGCATCCAACCATAAAAGCGCATGACAACCTCTGCTTCCCTCTGTGAAGGGCCTATATTTTACTTTTATCTTCTACCCTTATACAAGAGTCATGGTGATCATCACCTTTCCTTTTTACATTTTTTCCTTTGGCAAGCACTATATGTTGGAGAGATCCGGATATATATATCGACTCTGATGTAGGTTATCATAAAGTATTATTGTTGGCGTTACCCCTAAGGTAAAAGTTTGGGAGGCAAAACTGTAAGCCCCTATCATTCTTTGTGTCTAATTGAAACTTTGTACCCATAAGTATCGCGTGAGTGTTAGCAATTGTGAAGGATTAAATGATAGTTGAGTATGTGATCTTGCTGAGAAGCTCTTGAATTGACTCTTTCCGATGTTATGATAAATTGCAACTGCTCCAATGACTGAGATCATAGTTTGTTAGTTTTCAATGAAGTTTTTGATTCATACTTTGCTTTGTGAACGAATTGTTACTTTATCATAAGAAAGTATATGCCAATATACGTTGTTGTTCTAAAGATGATCATGATGCCCTCATGTCCGTATTTTATTTTTATCGACAACTCTATCTCTAAACATGTGGACATATTTTTTGATTTTGGCTTTCGCTTGAGGACAAGCGAGGTCTAAGCTTGGGGGGGGGGGTGATACGTCCATTTTGCATCATGCTTTTATATTGACATTTATTTCATTATGGGCTGTTATTACACGTTATATCACAATACTTATGCCTTTTCACTCTTATTTTATAAGGTTTACATGAAGAGGGAGAATGCCGACAGCTGGATTTCTGGACTGGAAAAGGAGCAAATAATAGACCTATTCTGCGCAACTCCAAAAGTCCTGAAACTTCACGGAGCATGTTTTTGGAATATATATAAAAAATACTGGGTGAAGAAAGTACCTGAGGGGGGCCACCAGTTAGCCACAAGGGTGGAGGGCGCCCTACCCCCTGGGCACGCCAACCGTCCTTGTGGGCCCCCTGGCGGGCCTCCGGTGCCCATCTTTGGCTATATGGTGTTTTTTGACCTGGAAAAAAATCAGAAGGAAGCTTTCAGGACAAAGCACCGCCGTCTCAAGGCGGAACCTGTGCAGAACCAATCTAGGGCTCTGATGGAGCTGTTCTGCCGGGGAAACAACCCTCCGGGAGGGGGAAATCGTCGCCATTGTCATCACTAATGATCCTCTCATTGAGAGGGGGTGAATCTCCATCAACATCTTCACCAGCACCATCTCCTCTCAAACCCCAGTTCATCTCTTGTATTCAATCTTGGTCCCAATACCTCAGATTGGTACCTGTCGGTTGCTAGTAGTGTTGATTACTCCTTGTAGTTGATGCTAGTTGGCTTATTCGGTGGAATATTATATTTTCATATCTTTAATGAAAATTAATACTCCTCTAATCTTGATCATAAATATGAATTGCGAGTAGTTACGTTTGTTCCTGAGGACATGTGAGAAGTCTTCTTAGAAGTAATCATGTGAATTTGGTATTCGTTTGATGTTTTGATGAGATGTATGTTGTCTCTCCTCTAGTGGTGTTATGTGAACATGGACTACATGACACTTCACCATTATTTGGGCCTAGGGGAAGGCATTGGGAAGTAATAAGTAGATGATGGGTTGCTAGAGTGATAGAAGCTTAAACCCTAGTTTATCGTTGCTTCGTAAGGGGCTGATTTGGATCCATATGTTTCATGCTATGGTTAGGTTTACCTTAATACTTCTTTCGTAGTTGCGGATGCTTGCGAGAGGGGTTAATCATAAGTGGAAGGCTTTTCCAAGCAAGGGCAGCACCCAAGCACTGGTCCACCCACATATCAAATTATCAAAGTAACGAACGCGAATCATATGGGCATGATGAAAACTAACTTGACAACAATTCCCATGTGTCCTCGGGAGTGCTTTGCTTTATATAAGAGTTCGTCCAGGCTTGTCCTTTGCTACAAAAAGGATTGGGACACCTTGTTGCACCTTAGTTACTTTATTTACTTGTTACCTGTTATGCTTGATCTTATCACGAAACTATCTGTTACCGATAATTTCAGTGCTTGCAGAGAATACCTTGTTGAAAACTACTTGTCATTTCCTTCTACTCCTCATTGGGTTCGACACTCTTACTTATCGAAAGGACTATGATAGGTCCCTATACTTGTGGGTCATCAACCACCCGGGTATGCCTCTCTTCTCTCTCTCTTAGGCTATGACTTGGAATGAAGGATTTTAACCCGGCGGTCAATTTGAGTCATTTCTTGCTCTTGTAGCTCCCTAGGACCATCAACTTCAACGAATGGAGCGGGGTGGCTGGAGATCTGTCTGCTCGTTGTCACCATCAATCTCCATGCGTGAGGCTAGTTGCGTTTGAATCTGTGGACAGTGGGAGGAAGTTTCTAGCATGTATAGAGAAGGTTAGGCCCTCTTTCGTTGTTACAAATCATTTGTTAGATGTGATTCAGACACTGTCACGGTCCCAACCCATTCATACCACACATTCAACCAAACGCATCCTAAGACAGTGTCACAATTTGTACCTAGTATCTAAAAATGTTGCCATCTCATCAGCGGTGCTATTAGAAAATTATTTGGCACCGCTTCAGTAGGTTGTGCAGCCAACTTTGGTCCACACATCTGAGCAGACAAGCAGTAAAATACTAAATCTTTATGGCACTAAGCAACTGGACATCGGAGCAACTAAGTGCTCCAAGGTCCCGGTCACTGATTTTTTTCCGCTACATCGGCTCGCCAGTGCAAGGCACCGGTGCGAGATGTCGCAACAATTGTCTTTACACCAGTTTTGGCATACATAGTGGATGGCCTTAGTGTTATTAGTTCTATGTTACTAAATTTGTGCATGTACACACCTGTTAGTATCAATTTGCTGTCATGCCAACACTGTCGCTATGTTGTTGCAGTTATATTTACCTTCCTCATAAAATGTTCAATTTGGTATTTATAGTTACATGAGTAAGAACTTGTAGCATTGTTGTCATTAATTATAGATTCTAATGTTTCAGAATTTGGTTTGTTGTCTCAATAGCAATTAATTCATTTGCACATTGATCTTTTTGAGAAGATATGTCATAATTAACCTGTTTCTTCAATTTTTCAAAATAAGTATTGGTGATTTTCTATGTTGTTATAAACCCATTTCCCCTACAATTGTTACTGATCTAGTTATAAATATTATAGGATGAACGTAAGTGTTCTTACTTGGTGTTGGTTGATCAAGAGTGGCCACGGTCTTTGAAGATGTGCCTAGCAAAGATCTAGAGCATGTATGAGGAAGAGGACAGAGGCAGGCTTAGAGAAAGTGTTGTCAAAGCTGAAGAATATTTGAAGATGCGGGATAAAAAGAGGAAGGTGGAGAATGACCTCAGATTTTTTAAATCATACTTTGCTAAGATGGTGTTGACGAAGGAGGAGGCACTTTCCCAGTTGGACAGTGGAAAACAGGTTCTTACTGAACTTAAAGCAGAGGTGGATAAGACATTCCTGGATGATCTCGATTAGGGAAATGTATATATTGTTCTTATGAAGTTGAACTAGCTATATGATGTATTGTGTTGTTTTTAGGTAGCTATCATAATGTGATGTTAAAATATATTTATGTGCCTGATATGAAATTGGCAAACAGTTGTTCGAAATGAAATGTGAATTTGCGTAATACTGGAATTATTAATTGTAAACTAATAAACCTGCTAAATGGGTCATGGAACTTTGCAAATGGTTCTAGCAGTAAAAGCGCTTGTGATGGATAGCCCAATGCCACACAATTTTCTTCATCAAATCATGTGTGATGTAGTTTATAAAAGCAAACGGTTAACCAAGGCTGAGCGTGTGTTATAGTTACACCTTTCACACACGAGCCTATACATAAAAGTGTGTGGGATGTACATACTAACGGAAACGTTTTGCCTAGATTGACTGTGTGGGATGTACATAAGAATGGAAACGTATTCCTTGGATTGACTGTGTGTGATATACATATGAACGAAAATGTTTTTCTGTGATTCATCGTGTGGGATGTACATACGAACGGAAACGGTTGGGTTTCGATGCCTTGCCTGATCGCACACGAGCTCATTTTGCCCCAGCCTGTGTGCTAGGAGGGCCTATCCCCGACGGTTTCTGGGTCGTGTGGGAAGGACCCCCCTGTCGCCCACACTCACTTGGTGACAGTTCCAAATGCCGCCGCGGAAAGGCACTACAAAAAAAAGACAAATCTGTGACATTTTGGGCCGAACGAAATTTTTTTCTGTCATACATATGACACTTCTATGATGATAATTGTGACAAAACCCGGTATCATCATAGATGTGGTGGGCTCCTACTTCTATGACAAAAAATCATGACAAAAAATGGGCTTTTCGTCCTGGGCGGGCCGGAGACGCAGCTGCATGACATTCTTTGGGCCGTCCATGACGGAAAAAATCATGGTAGAAGCGAGGGGGAGGAAAATTTCGGGGAGTTCCCGATTACGGTGGGAGGTCGGGGGCCGAGCGATGCGTGTTTCTCTCGTACACGTACGAGCATGTGTGCGAGGCGTTGGCTCTAACTGAACCCGAGCGAGGCGTTGGGCTCTAACTGAACCCGAGCGATTGCATTGCAGGCTACGCGTTACTGAACCCGAGCAATCGATCGATGGATGTTAACTGAACCCGATCGAGCGATTCCTTCGGTACTACTGCTAACTGAAGCCGATCGATGCTTTCTATGGGATGAA